>NW_027283968.1:0-20000 GCF_046629955.1 Centroberyx affinis | reverse complement strand
GGTCAAAGGTCACTGTGACCTCACAAAAGACGTTTTTGGCCATAACTCAAGAATTCATGCGCTAATTATGACAAAATTTCCCACAAATCTAGTCTAATAGGATAAAATGATGAAGTGATGACATTTTATATCCAAAAGTTCAAAGGTCAACTTGGTCAACACTGTGACATCATAATGTTTTGCTTACCACTGTAGCTGAGAAAACGATCTTGGGTCATTCTACAGAAACGGTGGAAGTGCTGTCACTTACTTTTGCAGACACCAAAATCCTTTAAGTTGACCTAATAATCACATTATTTATATATGTTCAATAAATAAAGACTGTCCTTGCAATGATAAAACAAAGTTTATTGGCAGAGGCATACAACTGTGAGGCGGTTATTTCTAGTTGGTAAAAAATCGAATATCGGCCCGTCGGTATCGTCCACCCAGGACAGCTAGCTTTTTTGGGGGGATTGAGTTTGAATGATGAAGGTTTTTGGGATATAACCTGCCGATAGTCGATATTTTGACCATTTTCATGTCTCAAAACTTTCAAAAAATTACAAGTATTCAGTGTTTCCCCCAGATTTTTCTTCTCATCAGGGTGGAAGAGCCTCTGAAACAGCTTTTAGAGCATCATGGGACACTAAAACTCTCCACTGAAACTCAACTTTCTGTCACTTTCCTCTTTCGTTTCCGTTTGTTTCCGCCAGCTGGGGATTTAAAAATCAAAGCGGAAGGCTGTCTTCAGGATTGACAAAGACAAAATAAACCAAGCTGACAGACGTCGGTGTCGTTTTGGGAAGCTGTTATGTTCAGTTTCCTCCAACCTGCCTCCACCCAATCCCCACAAACAGCTAGCTTGTTAGCTCGTGGCTTTTTGTTACCCATTCATATGAAAGAGAAATGCTAACAATGCTAATGAACCCATTTTCCTTGGGAGGTTCAGGACTGTTCAGTACGGTGTGGTGGAGAAACTCAAAAGCAAAAGATAACTCACTAAAATATAATATGTGAGTCAGTTTGACAGGTGTTGTGCTAAAGTGATGACCTCAACCTAAAAATCTAAATTGTATCTTTAACTAAGAAAAACTACTATAACGTATAATTCCTTTTACCACAGCAACAGTGAAGTTTAGTCTTATTTCATTCATTCATTCACTCATTCATTTGTTCTTATCTATTTTATATTTTTGTATCTTATGATCTATAGTGTTTATATTTTCTTATAGTTTTTGAATATTTATTTTATTGTATTTTATGAAATTATTTTTGATTTTTGGCCTAAGGCTGTCAATTTCTGACCCCGCTATCTATCTATCTATCTATCTATCTATCTATCTATCTATCTATCTATCATTCATTCATTCATTCATTTATATAGCACGTATTTAAACATGGTTACAAAGTGCTTTACAAAAAATGAAAGATGAATAAAAGACAAAAACGTTCCTACAGAATGCAGCTATTAAGAAAAGAGAAGCAATAGTACTAATAGATAATAATAAACCAATATAAGCCTGCAACTCTGGTGAGACACACAACTTCCAAAATACTTTTTTTTTTTCATGGCATAACTGAGTGAAATAGTCTGAAATTCCGCTAAAATGTTTTTTTCTTCTTACTTTTACATTACATTACATTTTGGGTGTTGAATCTTCTGTGTATCAAACTGTTGAGTGATGAATTTCAAGTAAATTGCTTTTCTAAAAATGGATATAGTACAGCATATTGGAATGAAGCAACGGTCAATTAGTTTAATTTAGTCACAAATTACGTTTTTCAGTTTATATTTAAACGTTTAGCTGCTGATGAAATCCACAGAAACTTTTAATGAGGTCAACAGCAGAATGAGCTTCAGTTCCTAGATTACCAACATTACACTACCATTATTTCTTAGATAATAAAGGTCTCTCTCTCTCTCTCTCTCTCTCTCTCTCTCTCACACACACACACACACACACACACACACACACACACACCACTCAGCAGTATCCTCACTCCGATCTCTCTCACTCTCTCGCCCCTTGTTGTCTCTTTCTTTCTCTCACACTCTCTTTCTCTCACTCTTTTACACCACAGCCAGTCAATCTCTCTCTGTCTCTCTCTCTCTCTCTCTCTCTCTCACACACACACACACACACACACACACACACACACACACACACACACACACACAGACACACAACGAACACACTCAGCGTCATCGAAGGAGCTTCTCCTCACCCTCCTCACTCCGATCTCTCTCTCAGCTTTCTCTCTCTCTATCTCTCTCTCTCTCTCTCTCTCTCTCTCTCTCACACACACACACACACACACACACACACAATCACACACACAGACACACACACACACAACGCACTCACACAGACACACACACACACAACGCACACACTCAGTGTCATCGAAGGAGCTTCTCCTCATCCTCCTCACTCTGATCTCTCTCTCTCTCTCTCTCTGTCTCTCTCTCTCTCTCTCTCACACACACACACACACACACACACACACACACACACACACACACACACTCTCTCTCTCCCTCTCTCTCTCCGTCCTGAGGCCTGTGTATCTCAGTCCATCCTAGCATGGAGATTGACTGCAGGCATGCATACATCACAACCAGCCATCCATGCATCCCTCCCTCCCTCCTTCTCTCTCTCTCTCTCTCTCTCTCTCTCTCTCGCCCTTCACCCCCCCACCCCTCCTCCACCCCCCCACCCCTCCTCCACCCCTCCCATTTTTTTTCCAGGATCCCTCTCTCAGCACTTATCTCAAAGTTCGGATCTCATGCATTTTAATCGGCGCGTCTATCTTTCTTTCTCTCTTTCCCTCTTTCTTTGACTTTGGATCAGTGGCATCTTTCAAACAAACAACAACAAACCAAACCCCCCTCCTACTCCTCCTCCTCCTCCTCCTCCCTCCCTTTTCCCCCTTTTTAAATCAATATTTGCCATCAGCGTATAAATCGTATAATTTCCTGACTGTTAGACGAGTGCGACGGCGACATATTTACCTTCCACTCGTCTCTTTTTTCCTGTCGATCCCTCGTTCTCGCGGCGTGGCTATTAGCTAAGTGAAGGGGATGGATGGCCGTGAAGCGCCGAGCGATAGCATCTCCATCAGAAACGGCGACGTTGAAAAATGGCCGCCGCCTCTCTGATGACAGCGCAGCAAAAACACACACACACACACACATGCATGCATACACACACACACACACTCACACACACAGAGAGAGAGAGAGAAGAGACATTTAAATATTCAAATGGGGCCGGGCGGTAATGATAAACGACAAGGGAAAAGTAGAATCAAGTAGCTATCGATGCAGAAAATGAAAAGAGGAGGAAGAGAAAAGAGAGGAGAGGAGGAGGGAGAGAAGGAGGAGGAGGAGGAGGAGGAGGAGGAGGGGAGAAATTAAGCAAAAAAAAAATAAGATGGAGGCATTGAAGGAGAGTTACGCTAAGAAATGAAAAGAGGAGAAGAAAAAATATAGATGAAGAAAGATAAATTAAGCAAAAACTATGAAGGAAGGACTGAAGGAATGTTACAGTAAACGACAAGAGAAGAAGAAGAAGAGAGAGGAGAAAAAAGGAGGAATGGGAGCAAAAACGACGGAGAGGCACCGGAGAGGAGTGTTGCGCTACAAATTGGAAAGACGAGAAGAAAGAAAGAAATTCGGGAAATGATGGAGGGATTGAGGGGCTGAAAGGAGGAGAGGAGGGAGAGAAAGACTGCATGCGGAGGGAGGGAAGAAATCTATCGAGAAAGGTTGAACTGAGCGATTGAAACGAGTTAAACGAAGAGTGAAGAGAGAACCGAACGAGAGGAATTTATCAAAAAAAGACGGAGGGATTGAAGGATGGAAGGATTGAATAGAGGAGAGGAGGGAGAGAGAGAAAGACCGGGGGGGGGAGGAAAGAGGATTGAAATTAGATAAAGAAGATTGAGAAAAAAGATTATGAGTAATCGAAGGAGTGTTAACAGAGAGGAGAAAGAGGAGGAATTAAGCATTAAAGATGGAGGGATGGCAAGGGAGGGAAAAGAGGAGAGGAGGTAGAGAAAGACGGGAGAGGGAAGAAAGAGATTAAGCAAGAAAACAAATGCTGAATTGAAACTAGGGAGTAAAACATGTTTTACAGTTATAATTTCCACACATGAGATTTTAATAGAACATAAGTGAGGAAAGCTGAGAGAGAAATACTGAAGAGAGTTTTTTTTCTGTTCCCAAGTCATTTAGACAAACACAAGATCTGAAGTCAAGACTTTAGAAACATTTTCAAGTCATCAGAGTACAAGTCAGAGTCAAGTCCCAAGTCACCAGAACCCAAGTCAAGTCCAGTCTCAAGCTATTAGAACTGTGACTCAAGTCCAAGTCATGTGACTCGAGTCCCCACCTCTGTTAGTTACTCTCAACCTCTAACTGTGTCCTATCTGAAAGACTAGTCTGTCTGTCCTCTGGCTCTCTCTCTGTCTGTCTGTCTGTCTGTCTGTCTGTCTGTCTGTCTGTCTGTCTGCCTGTCTCTCTCTCTCTCTCTCTGCCTGTCTGTCTCTCTGTCTGTCTGTCTGCTGTCTGTCTCTCTGTCTGCCTGTCTGTCTGTCTCTCTCTCTCTCCCTCTCTCTGTCTGTCTCTCTCTCTGTCTGTCTCTCTCTGTGTCTGTCTCTCTGTCTGCCTGTCTCTCTGTCTGCCTGTCTGTCTGTCTGTCTCTCTGTCTGTCTGTCTCTCTCTCTCTCTTTCCCTCTCTCTGTCTGTCTCTCTCTCTGCCTGTCTGTCTCTCTGTCTGTCTCTCTGCCTGTCTGTCTCTCTGTCTGTCTCTCTGTCTCTCTCTCTGCCTGTCTGTCTCTCTCTCTGTCTGTCTCTCTGTCTGCCTGTCTGTCTGTCTGTGTCTCTGTCTGTCTGTCTCTCTCTCTCTCTCTCCCTCTCTCTGCCTGTCTGTCTCTCTGCCTGTCTGTCTCTCTGCCTGTCTGTCTCTCTGTCTGTCTGTCTCTCTGCCTGTCTGTCTCTCTGCCTGTCTCTCTGCCTGATGTGTGTGTGTTGTCTCCTGTGTGCAGGGCAGCCATGTTGAGTTGTGTATGATGGAGAGCAGGAAGGCCAGTCTGCTGGGCCGGGCCGAGTCTCTGAAGAGGAGCGGAACCCAACTGCCCACCGACTTCCACCACAAGATACACACTCTGACACACACCTGGAGACAGCTGGAGGTAACACACACACACACACACACACACACACACACACACACACACACCCAACAGAAATATCAATGTGATCCTCTAGATAGTATCTTTGTCTTTGGCTCGTCTCCAAGATGTGACTCTTTAGCACTCTTGTATTCCTACAACTTGACTCTGTCTGTTTGTGTGTGTGTGTGTGTGTGTGTGTGTGTGTGTGTGTGTGTGTGTGTGTGTGTGTGTGTGTGTGTGTGTGTGTGTGTGTGTGTGTGTGTGTGTGTGTGACTGTAGGGCTAATTTTAGCCTAATCAGTGCTGATCTAATCTAGAACATGGAGATGATAATTAGTGTCGTCTCAATTAACCAGACCTGCTGCCACCGAGGCCTTTAACTCTGCAGCAGAATGTACTGGGATGGAAGGATTAGATAGATAGATAGATAGATAGATAGATAGATAGATAGATAGATAGATAGATAGATAGATAGCATGGGTAATAGTATGAATCAATGCATTGATATAGTACAAATCAATGCGTACATATAGTACAAATCAATGTGTAGGTATAGTACGGATCAATGGGTGGCACAGTACCAATTCAGTGCATAGGTATAACGCGTGACTTTAGTGAACACATAGCTTTAGTATGAATTAATGCATTAGTACACTATGGATTGATGCGTAGGTATAGTACGATTCAAGGTGTAGGTATAGTACAAATCAATGCTTGGGTGCAGTATGAATCAATGCATAGATAACGCGTAACTTTAGTAAAACGTGTAGCTTTTGTATGAATTAATGCGTTAGTATACTATGAATCAATGCATAGGTAATAGTACAAATCAATGTGTACATATAGTACAAAGCAATGCGTAGATGTAGTACAAATCAATGCTTAGGGATAGTATGAATCAATGCTTAGGGATAGTATGAGTCAATGTGTAGATACACTACGAATCAATGCGTAGATATAGTAGTGGAAGTTTTTATCCAATAAAACCATATTGCATTGAAAAGTCCTAGATATTTAGTTTTCTTTAAGATATTAAATTGATACTGGACTCTTGATTTGTTCTGACTTGACTTGCTGTTCTACATTTAGACTTGAGACTTGAGTCTTGACTTGATGCATGAGGAGAAGACTTGAGACTTGACTTGACTTGTACTCTGATGACTTGAAAAGGTTTCTAAAGTCTTGACTTGAGATCTTGTGTTTGTGTAAATGACTCAGATTGAAAGTGATGAGATTTGTTCCAGCAGACGACTGAATTTAAATTCTGTTTTCTGAATTTGTATGGAATGATTGAATTTATTGAAGTTGAAACTGATTATAGAAATCAAACTCATGATGCTCTTACCAAGTTTTTATCCTATTAAAACCATATTGCATTGAAAAGTCCTAGATATTTAGTTTTCTTTAAGATATTAAATTGATACTGGACTCTTGATTTGTTCTGACTTGACTTGCTGTTCTACATTTAGACTTGAGACTTGACATTAATGACTTGGACTTGACTTGGACTTGACTTGGTAGTCTACATTTAGACTTCGGACTTAGACTTGAGACTGACTTGGGACTCGAGTAAAGTTGACTTGTTCACACCTCTGGTAGGTATTGTTCTGACTTGACTTGCTGTTCTACATTTAGACTTGAGACTTGACATTAATGACATGGACTTGACTTGGACTTGACTTGGACTTGACTTGGACTTGACTTGGTGATCTACATTTAGACTTGAGACTGACTTGGGACTGGAGTGAAGTTGACTTGTTCACAGCTCTGGTAGATATCGTACAAATCAAGGATGCGTAACGTTTTTTGTGAGAAATCAGACAAACGTACGACAGCAGCTCAGCGGAGCGTCCGTCTGCAGTCCTGTGCCTTGCTCACCGGCGGCGGCGGCGGCGGCGGCGGCGGCGGCGGCGGCGTTTAGTATTTCCTGCGTGTCGGTGATTAATTCCAGGTCTGCGGCGCTGACAGCTGGCGGCTCGTCGAGGGAGAGGCGACGATCTGACTTTGTTCCTCCGAAGAAACAAACCGTCTCCTGTCGGCTCAGACGACTGAACAGCACAGAGACATGTTCGGCTCGCTCAGCGCCGCTAACACACGCCAGCGGAGGTGCAAACGCCATCTGTGTGTGTGTGTGTGTGTGTGTTGACTCTGTGTGTGTGTGTGTGTGTCCTCCTTGTAGTCCCTGATGATGTATGCACACACACACACACACAGACAGAGGCACAGACACTGAAAAAGAACTTTGTGAGTGAGGTGATGCTTGTATGTGTGTGTGTGTGTGTGTGTGTGTGTGTGTGTGTATGTGTGTCTCTGGTAATGCACACACACACACACACACACACATCACCTCACACACAGAGACTCAAAGTTATTTCGGAGTGTGTGTGTGTGTGTGTGTGTGTGTGTATTAACATATGTATCAGCCTCACTCCCCAGCTGAAACAGATTCCATTTTAGAAATTAAACAACAGCAACAGATGAGTTTCTCTCTCTCTCTCTCTCTCTCTCTCTCTCTCTCTCTCTCTCTCTCTCTCTCCCTGTGTGTCTCTGTGTCTCTCGCCCCTCCTCTCCCTCTGTCTGTCTCTTTCTGTGTGTTTTAGTCTCTCTCTCTCTCTTTCCTTCTGTCTCTGTAAGTCTCTCTCTCTTCTTCTTCCGTCTTCTTCTCTCTCTATCTGTGTGTGTGTGTGTGTGTGTGTGTGTGTGTGTGTGTGTGTGTGTGTGTGTGTGTGTGTGTGTGTGTGCGTTTCTGCCACAGTAATCAGACTGTGATTAAACTTCTATTACTGACAAAGAGACAGTTGGACAGAGAATGCTATTTCACACACACTCACACACACACACATACACACACACACACACACACACACACACATCTGGGAGCTGCTCTGTCTATGAGAACAGAGGATTCTGGGTACTGAGAAAACGGGACGGCAGTGAAGCAGTCAGTTTTAATCTCTCTCTCTTTCTTTCTTTCTTCTTCTCTCTCTCTCTCTCTCAGTGTCTCTCTCTTCACTCGCTCCTTTCTTCCTCTCCCCTCACTTCTTTCTTTCTTCCTCACCCCTTTCTTCTTCCCTCGCTTCCTTCATTCTTCCTCTCCCCTCTTCCTCCTTCACTTCCTTTCTTCCTCTCCCCTCTTCTTCTGTCGTTTCCTTCTCTCTTTCTCTCCTCCTCCCTCTTTCTCTCCCCCTCTTCTCTGTTTTCCTTGCTATCCCTCTTTCCCCATCTCTTTCTCATCTCTCTATCTCGTTTTATCCTTCTCCCTTCCTCGCCCCTTCTTCCCTCCATCTCGCTCTTTCACCCCTCCTCCCCTCCCCCTTCCCTCTTTCTTCTTTCTCCCTCTTTCTCCCCTCTCTCTCACTCCTTCTCCCTCTCCCCTTCTTTCTCTCTCCCTCCCTCACCCACCTCCTCCTCTCTTCACCCCCTCTCTCTCTCTGTACCTCCCTCTTTCGTTCTCTTTCTCTCTTTCATTCTCCCTCCCTTCCTTCCTTCTCTTTCTTCCGTCCTACTTTCTCTCATCTCTCTCTTTCTCTTTCTCCCTCCCTCTTTCCTGTCTCCCTTTTTCCTCCCACTCCCCTTTTTCTCTCCCTTTTTTATTATCCTTCCTATTCCCTCTCTCATCCCCCTTCTTTCCCTTTCCTTCCTTGCTTCCTTCTCTCCTTCTCTCCCTCTCTCTCTCTCACCCCTTATCCCCTCCTTTCTCTCATCCATCCCTCTCTTTTCTCTCTCTCTCTCTCTCCTATTAGTTGAGGTGTTAAGACAATTTTTGCTACTTTTTCCTCTGTTTTCTTGTGAGATGTTTCATTAAAGAACATCAAAAGTCTCTCCTCTCTCTCTCTCTCTCTCTCTCTCTCTCTCTCTCTCTCCCCCTCCCTCCCTCCCTCCCTCCATCCCTCCCTCCATCCAACATGGCGTCTCAGTAGCATATTAACGGGCCTATCAGTGCTGGCGTCGGCATCTGCTGCTCTGACACAAATTGGGAATTAACTGGAATTGATGTCCTGAGCCTCGCCTCTGAACTATCCTGGCCTTATGAAGAATTTATGACGGCACACACACACACACACACACACACACACACACACACACACACACACACACACACAGAAAACCTGAAAGAAAATAACGAGGTAGTAAATTAGCTTTCTTCTTTTCTGTTGTGAGATTTTGGCAGCGGCAGGTCGCTTTTGTAGAACGTCAAGGTCAAAGTGTGTGTGTGGATAGATGGATAGATAGATAGATAGATAGATAGATAAATAGATAGATAGATAGATAGATAGATAGATAGATAGATAGATAGATAGATAGATAGATAGATAGATAGATAGCGGGGTCAGAAATTGACAGTCTTAGGCCAAAAATCTAAAATAATTTCATAAAATACCCATGAAATTAAAATTGAGGGGGCAAAAAATGCCTCTGATAATTCAGAGTTTATGTTTTTGCACTTCACCTTCTTCACACTGACTCCTGTCCCTCGCGGGCCACCGTAGGAGATCGGTTCAGAGCCGATGAGCGGGAGATTCTGATTCCTCCCAGTGTGTTTCTGGGAGAGAGAACCGGGTCAGTTTGTGATGAGAAGCAGCAGGAGGAAACAGAGACACACAAACCACTGCAGCAGCTAAAACTGAAACTAAACCACCATGGTCAGCTGGAATTCATTGCCAGTGCATATTGAATACTAAAGATCGGTTCAAAATTTTGTTAACCCTCTAGACCAGTAGATCCAGACCAAATATTCTCAGATTTGGGTCCGAGAGACAAAATCTCATCAAATGGGGGTCTGTGGCTCTAATGTGGACTAAATCAGGGTCTTTGATATGAAAAAGGTTGAGTATCTCTGCCATACAACAACCATAAAACCATGCCAAATAAAGCTGGTCAATTGTACTTTATTTTAGATTGAATTAAACGAAACATCGCAATAAAGTATTATGCGAGAATGTGCAGGATTATATTTCTCTCTCAGTATCTTCCTTTTTGGAAAGACTTTGAGGTGTGCAAAAAGTGTTTTTTTTTCTTTACATTGAATTATCTACAATTCTCTTTTCATCTTAACTGTTTAAGATATTGAATAGGTTTACTCTTGTGTCAATATCAACATTAATTTAATCAAAGAATGAACCATGCAAAGAAATTCAAACTTAATCTTAAAGCTACAAAACAGAGTGTTTATTTACCAATTGACATTACAAATGTATTATTTCTCAGTTCAGTAAAATTGCCCTCAAACACACCAATTGTCCTGAAAAATCAGATAAAGGAGGCAGAAAATATAATCTGGAAAAAAGACCCAGACAGGCAGATAGATTTTAAAAAAAAATGGAGAGATAGATAAATAGATAAAATAAGAGGGAGAGAGAGATGTTTATGCTTTGGCAATATTGTCATTAACTTCCATGCTAATAAAGCACATTGAATTGAGACAGAGGGAGAGAAACACCAAAACAAAGAGAAGTGGTTTTTGTTTTTTTCACTCGTCCACCAGGTGAATTAACACCTTAAAACAATCGATCCGTCTTTTCATCCCTCTATCCGTCCTTTTCTCACCAACGCTCTAAAACACAAAAGTCAGGATTCAACCTGCTGTGAACACACTGAGGAAGAGGAGGGGGAGAGGAAGAGGAGGAAAAGAGGAGGAGGAGGAGGGGGGGGAGGAGAGGAGGAGAGGAGAGGAGGAAAAGAGGAGGAGGAGGAGGGGAGAGGAGAGGAGGAGAGGAGAGGAGGAAAAGAGGAGGAGGAGGGGGAGGAGAGGAGAGGAGGAGGAGAGGAGGAGGAAGAGGAAGAGGAAGAGGGGGGAGAGGAGGAGAGGAGAGGAGAGGAGGAAGAGTAGGAGGAGGAGGAGGAGGAGGAGAGGAAGAAAAGAGGAGGAGGAAGAGGAGAGGAGGAGAGGAGGAGGAGAGGAAGAAAGAGGAGGAGGAAGAGGAGAGGAGAGGAGGAGGAGAGGAGAGGAGGAGGAAGAGGAAGAGGAGGAAGAGGGGAGAGGAGGAGAGGAGAGGAGGAAGAGTAGGAGGAGGGGGAGAGGAGGAGAGGAGAGGAGGAAGAGTAGGAGGAGGGGGAGAGGAGGAGGAGAGGAGAGGAAGAAAAAGAGGAGGAGGAAGAGGAGAGGAGGAGGAGGAGAGGAAGAGGAGGAGGAAGAGGAGGAGAGAAAAACAGACTGCTTAATTGATTCAGTTTGTTCAGAATGGTTTCCTCTGAAAACAACACATCATCTCTCTCTCATTTTCTCTTCCTCTCTCGTTATCTTTCTTATTTGCTGTTTCTCTTTTTGTCATTCTCTCTCCTTCTCATTCTCTCTCTCTCTCTCTCTCTCTACCATTCACTCTTTTTCATTTGGTGTCTTACCCTCTCCACCCTTTCGCTCATTTAATTTCTTTTTTGTTTCTGTTTCTTTTTCTTTCTTTGTTTCTTCCTTTCTTTCTTTCTTTCTTTCCCTCTCTCACTTTCTCCCAATTCCCCTCTTTCTCCCTCTTGCTCTTTCACATTCTCTCTTTTTCATTCTCCATCTCTTGCTTGCTTTCTCCCTCTCTCTCTCTCTCTCTCTCTCTCTCTCTCCATTCTCTTCCTTTTATTTTCCTCTTTCTCTCTCTCTTTCTCTTTCTTTTTTGGAATTTTTAAACGCACAATGTTGTATTCTTGACTTTCTAGTTTGTTTTTAATGACACCGCTTTAATAAGCAGTTGAAGGTTATTAGCTAAAGTAACTGTTGCTGTGTTGGTGAATAAAATGTGGATAAATGTTCGTTATCAGGCTGCGTTCACACTGAGCGACTCGGTCCATTCTGACAGATTGTGGGCGGGGCCAAAGGCTTCCACTCTGTCTATGTAGCGATCTGCAGCTACACAGTTTTGAAGGAGTCATTCCTATGTTCCCAGGGTCCTATGTTCCCAAGGTCCTATGTTACCAGAGTCCTATGTTACCAGGGTCCTATGTTACCAGGGTCCTATGTTCCCCAGTTCTACGTATGTGCTTCCCCAGGGTCCTAAGTTCCCAAGGTCCTATGTTCCCAAGGTCCTAAGTTCCCAAGGTCCTATGTTCCCAGGGTCCTATGTTCCCCAGTTCTACATATGTGCTCTCCCAGGGTACTAAGTTCCCAAGGTCCTATGTTCCCAAGGTCCTATGTTACCAGGGTCCTATGTTCCCCAGATTTATATGGCACATAATGTTCCCCAGCTCTATAAAAAAAAAGGGGGCATGTACCTTTTTGTGGGTCAAATTTGACAATTTTTTTAAATTCACCACAAAACACTCAAAAAAAAAATATTTTTTACCCAATATAGTGTTTTACCTCATAACTAACTTGTTATCCATTCATAACCACAAAACCTACATTTACTTTTTTTATTTTGTGGTCCAAAGGCCACATTTCCCTTGCTGTTGAAAATCTCATCAAACCAAATCATCAAAAATAGGGTAAAATCTGACCCACAGAGAACATTGGTTTTATTCAGCAATAAAACATTCTGGGTAGTTTTGTGGATCAAACCCAAGTCAAGTTTGAGTAAAATTTTATCCACAGAACCACCCAGACACTTTAATATTCTCTGCCGGGTCGATTTGACCCAGAACACCACAGATGTAACAATTTTTTTTAGAGACCTTCAAAATCAAATAAAATTATATACAATAGGAGGGTTAATGTGTGTTAACAGAATACTGAACTAGGGAACATAGGACCCTGGGAACATAGATACGCTATGTTCCCAGATCAGGTGTTTTTCACCACTTCAGCTGCTCTCCAAGCTTCCTTTCTTTCTGTCGTCTTTCAAAATAAAAGTTGTAGAGAACTGGGAAGCTTTGAACATCTGGAATCAACCTCTCCATTTTGATCTGTCGTTCACGAAACTAAATCCCATCAGTAGAAAAAAAACAAGGAAACAGAAATGTGAGCGACTTGTTGAGCGTGCGCTCATCGCTCCAGTCTCTCCGGTCGCTCCGCTCTGCAGGAGCTGAATGGACTCGTGGCGACTGGTGGACTTGTTGATTGTGTCGCTCACAGTGGGAACACCGCAATCACAAATAGAAATGCAAATCTATCATATTCATATTTTCAGAAAAGCGTTAATGTTATTGTTCTGTTTGTTGCTTGTGAAAAATTTCTGTCATAAAGATTCATGTCAGCTTAATTCTCCACTTGGGTCCCTGACGGTAACTTGTACATTCAAATCCTCTTTCTCCCCTCCTTTCTCTTCCTTTCTCTCCCTCCGTCTCTCTCCCTCTCTCCCTCTCTCTCTCCACCGAACGAACCACCAACTCGTAATTGCCCTCGTCTCCTCCGAACACAAAGCCAACTGCCCATTTGGCCGGTCAGGGGGTCCTATTATCGCCGCTCTTCATCCTCTAATGGGCTGGTTTTACCTGCCAGAGTTCAGCTAAAGTAGCGTTTCCACTCAGGAGGCAGAGAGTCGCTGCGACACCGACGGCTGAATACCTTTTGTACAAACACATACATATGCAAATAGGAGCGGGGACACATGCGGGGCTCGTTCAGGAGCAGCGCAGCGTTCAGCGGCGCTCAAAGTTCCTCTTGTTATGTTCGCTTGTTAAAGCCGAAACAAGAACGGGAGTCTGTGCGATAAAGTTTTACGGATATCCGATCCCTTTAATCAGTCAAAACAAACCGACAACGTGAATTCCACCGAGGACAGGATGTGTTCACCAGGAGGACAAGATAGAGCAGGATAGAATAGGACTTTATTGATCTCTGAGGGGAGCCAGGACTTCACAGTGTTGGGCAAGTTACTTGGGAAATGTAATCAGTTCTGTAATCTTTACTTTCATTGGCAGGAGAGGCTCCTTAGAAAAACAAAGACCAAATAAATAAAATAACATGCAGCATCTGTCATTTGTCTGACACTTTTTTCCAAAGTGTCTTCCAGTATCAAGAGTGTATATCTTAAAGCTTCACTATTGAGCTTTAATATAAGTTAGTTGGATTGTTGCAGCAACTTCTCTGATTGGTGGGAACTCGCCAAATCTTGTGGGTAGTGTAGAATTTCACAAGGAATTCAGGAATAAAACTGGATTTCTTAGCAACAAAGTTGAAATCTGATTGACTGACGGCTTCTACAGGAGCATGTAGAGTCTCTTCCCAGTCTGATAGCTCATGGTAAATCTGCCTTACACCTTATTCACCAGTGTTATAGCTAATAATCAAATTCCCAATTGGAAAAGTGAAGGGGAAATGTACTCCTTTATTTTTTCTTCTTCATACTAACCCTAACCCTATTCACAAGACTTTCATGTAAAACTCCACCAGTCTTATCACCCTGAATCACAAACGCTGTAGATTCTCCCCAAATTAAATTCAGGTGTCGGTTTGGTCACTGGCAGGAAATTTCAGTTATCTCTTGTAAAGTTGCCAAGTAAAGCTCCATATTCTCCACTGTCCAGAGTTTTATTTTGTGTCTTTCTGTCCATTCAAAGCTGTGTGTGTGGTGTCATGAACCAAAAACACTCTCAATCCATTTCTCCACGTTCATTTTCCAGCATCTCTCTGAGCCTTACCGAGAACAGGCCGTTTCTGTCTCCGTGTCTTTAAGGCTCATTAATATTAACGACCCCTCCGTTCCGATCGGCTAACCGTTTCCAGAGTGAAACGTGAGACGCCGCGGCCCGGCGGCTACAGGTAGGGAAAACTCTCCGGTAATAAACAACGACAACCGCTCAACCGCTTTGAAAAAAACACTTTGTTAGTCTATTATTTCTTACAAAAATGATAATGAGCGAACCTTTGTGACGTCACAAAGTTACGGAAGTCCAAACGGCTCGTTTAGAGGCTCGCTGCACTAATATGGATTGTGTGGATTTAGTTTTGATACTTTCACCATGTTTAGATAGACCATCCAACTCCTTTAGAGTCACAGAGGAGAGGGGAGTCCTGCTTTACACCATGTGGGACCTTTAATAATATCAGTGGCCTCAGTGGGAATGGAACCTCCAACCCTGGCAGTGTTAGTGCCTTGCTCCACTTATTGAGTGACAACACTAAATGTGTTGCCTGTTGCTAATTACAGTTAGAGTTGCCCAACTACATTGCCCGAAGCTTCTCATGGCGGGCAAAGAATATCACAAGTTTGTTTGTTCTGTATTGATGAGGACTTTTCAGGATAACACACACACACACTCACTCACAGACACACACACACACACACACACACACACACACTAAATCCAAGTGGGGAATAGTCTCTCTCAGCGGCTTGCTGTGTCTTACTGTGTGATCAACAGGGGTTGGAAAATTACTCTGCAGAGCTTATTATACACACACACACACACACACACACACAAGCTCTTGTTGTTTTCAGTTGTTCCTATTTGAAACAGTGATTGCTCCTCACCGAACACTCTTTCAGTCTGTATTGTGTCTAAATGATGTTTTGTCTGTTTGTGTATGTGTGTGTGTGTGTGTGTCTGTGTGTGTGTGTGTGTGTGTCTGTGTGTGTGTGTGTGTGTGTGTGTGTGTGTGTGTGTGTGTGTGTGTCAGCTCTGTAGGTGAAGCTGCTAGCAGCTCAGAATTAGCAGCTGATCTGGACGCACCTGCAAAAACACCAGCTACATTCTCTATCTATTGTTCGTCAACAACAGCAGCCTCGTTAACACAAAGACAGCAGACAATAGCAACAACAACAACAACAACAACAACAACAGCATTATCAACATCGACCACATCAATAATCACAATGACAACAATATTGACTACTTCAATTAAATGAATCATTACAACAGCATTAACGACATCAATTCAATTTTTCCTCTATTTATACTAATAATAATAATAATAATAATAATAATGATACACTACATTTATATAACGCTGTACTCAAAAACGCTTTACATACTAAACAATACACACAAAAAACACAAGAATGACAACATCAATGAATAAAACCTTTTAAATATTACTAAATTATGGCAAATAAAACAATCGAGAGAGGCTAGGGATTAGGACAAGATTATTTATTTATAGGCAAATATGATCAAAGATGTTTAATGAAGACATTGAAAAAATTGGATTTTGTTTGATGGTTAAATTTATTGCATTTTCAAAACTCCATCCTTTTTTCCAGTCACTTTCAGTCTAACTCCACTCGGTCCTGATTGGCTCCCTCACTAAAGAATGACTGAAATCCGTCCAATCAGGGTCCAGTTTGCAGCATTTGAACTGGAAAGCCTCCACTCAGCAGGTCTAGCTGCTGTCGGCCAATCAGGAGCCAGTATTGTGACGACTTTGTCTGCACTTTCATTCAGTTTAACTCAGTCAATTAAGCTTTTAACTAAACGACATTTATCTGCAAAACACCATGAAGAACATTCTTCTTATCCTGAAGCAAAGTATATTTAATATGGATAATGAATAATATGGTATATAATTGTTTGGACAAAATATGAACGGTCTTTAGTCTTGGTCTTTAGCTGGATTTTATAATTTTGCCAGCAGAACAGCAAATATGATCTAGTAACAATTCCCATGGAACTGAAAACATTATCTAGTAATTTTAACATTAACATTGACAAAAACATTGTGATTATTAATATATTTAACAGCAGCAGTGACAACCGCAACTACAAAAACAATTTTCAAACTTGCCTCTGGCGGTTTAATGTAGAATACATGACATCCCTTTTTATTGATCATTGCATTTCTGAAGGTAAATGATTAATCTCCGTGCATGTATTGATTGATGTGCTACTTTGCATGATGCAATATTGATACTGTACACACCAAGGAATCCTCACACTGTCTGCTCTCTCTTTCTCTCTCTATTCTCCTTTTCCTCTCCCTTCACCTCCCACTTCCTTTCCTCCCTACCTTCCTCTCTACCTTCCCTCTTCTGCCTTCTCCTCCCTCCTTCCCTCTCTTTTTCAGAAAATCCTCTCCGAGCATTCAGGAACCCGTTCTTCCCATCCTCACCAGCAGCACCAGTCCTCTTTCTCCAACGTTAACTCTCTGCTGGTCGGAGGCGGTGGCGTTGCCGTGGAGAACCCTCGCTCGGCCCTCTCTCCGCTCACCAACTCCCTGCTGGAGCAGCTGGAGGCTCGTATAAAGGAGCTGAAGGCCTGGCTGCGAGACACCGAGCTCCTCATCTTCAACTCCTGCCTCAGACGGGACCAGGAGGCCGCAACACAGCTGCAGAGCTTCAAGGTAGGAGAGCAGTGTTTCTGTTTCTGCCTCTCACAGTGTTAGCCATGTCGACTTGTATGTGTTTGGCGGCCTCTACATCGAAGTAGGAGCACATGGCAGGGTGTTAGGAGAACTTCTAGTCTCATCTTCTTCTAGTTTCATGCGGGTTTAATGCGAGCTCGGTTCAAGTCACTGTTACAGACAAGCAAATAGCAATGAAATGACCGAGAAAGGAGTGGCGTGGCCTTATATAGACCCGAGTAAACAACATCTGTCCTTGCTCAATTCCTGAGTCTATACATTAATCTTATATGGTGTCAAAACACATATAGATAGTATAAGCAGTCCTCAGGTAAAGAGAGTTCACCATAACAAGGTCCCAGACTTTCCGATGCCTTAACACATATCCTCTTTACATTTTCCTAACAACAGAGCTGAGACAGGACATGGTCAACAGGGGAATCTCATGACCCTATGACCTCGGGAATCTCCTGTCCAAACATCGATACATACATGCATGAATGTAAAAGCATACTATCAAAGATAGTCCTCCGATAAAACTTCAAATTAGTTCTCCAACAGAACTTGAAGTTGGCAGACTGTCCGCCAATGGAACTTCAAGATAATCCTCTAATAGAACTTCCAAGTTAGTCCTCCAATAGAACTTCAAATTTGTTCTATCCTCAGATTGAAGTTAGTCCTTCAATAAAACTTAAAATTAGTCCAAGATAGTCTTCCAATAGAACTTTAACAGAACTACAAGTTAGTCTGCCAGCAGAACTTCAAATTCATCCTTCAATAGAACTTCAAGTTAATCCTCCAATAGACTTTCAAGACAGTCCTAAAATAGAACTTCAAGGTGTGGCATATGATTTTTCTTTTTTTTTATTATAGTCATGAGATTCCATAATAGAATATCAAGTTAGTCCTACAATAAAACTTCAAGTAGTGCAATATGAAATCCCATTCCAGGACATCCAGTTCTACAGCAGAGCATCGAGGTAGTCCCATGATCCAGTGGAAAAAAAACAAACAAGTCGAACAGAAAAAGATTATTTATTCCTGGTTGTCCAAGGTTTCGATACACACAGGTAGAGCTAGAGGGAAAGTGTTCAGGTCAGAGATGAACTCTAGAGGATCGTATGAAGGAGCTGAAGGTCTGACTCCTCCTCAGACCGGACCAGGAGGCCTCAGCACCTCCAGAGACTCAGGGCAGGAGAGCAGGAGCTGACTGGAGAGTGGAAGAACCAAATTTATATTTACCTCAGAGTCAGGGTCAATCCATTGAAATAAAACTTCAAATTAGTCCTCCAATAAAACTTCAAGATAGTCTTCTAAGTTAGTCCGCCAATAGAACTTCAAGTTAGTCTGCCAATAGAACTTCAAGTTAGCCCTCTAATAGAACTTCAAGTTAGTCCTTCAATAGAACTTCAAGTTAGCCCTACAATAGAACTTCAAGTTAGCCCTCCAATAGAACTTCGAGTTAGTCCTTCAATAGAACTTCGAGTTAGCCCTACAATAGAACTTCAAGTTAGCCCTACAATAGAACTTCAAGTTAGCCCTCCAATAGAACTTCGAGTTAGCCCTCCAATAGAACTTCGAGTTAGTCCTTCAATAGAACTTCGAGTTAGCCCTACAATAGAACTTCGAGTTAGCCCTCCAATAGAACTTTGAGTTAGTCCTTCAATAGAACTTCGAGTTAGCCCTACAATAGAACTTCGAGTTAGCCCTCCAATAGAACTTCGAGTTAGTCCTTCAATAGAACTTCAAGTTAGCCCTCCAATAGAACTTCAAGTTAGCCCTCCAATAGAACTTCAAGTTAGCCCTCCAATAGAACTTCAAGTTAGCCCTCCAATAGAACTTCAAGTTAGCCCTCCAATAGAACTTCAAGTTAGCCCTACAATAGAACTTCAAGTTAGCCCTCCAATAGAACTTCAAGTTAGCCCTCCAATAGAACTTCAAGTTAGTCCACCAATAGAACTTCAAGATTGTCCTACAATAGAACTTCAGTCTTCCAACAGAACTTCAAATTGGAAATTCTGTGAAACTCCATTTTTTTTGTTTTTTGTTTTCTTGCCAGATATCTGAGATTACACATAGTGTTATATATTATCAATACTGAATATCATAAAATGTTAAAGGAACCTTTCAGGTGGTATTTGATGCAGAACATGTAATCGTAATCCATACATTATGATTGAATGTATTTTTAATTAAAAAATTAAACAGATTAAAGGTAGATCTACTGTTGTTCAGTGTTGAAACACCAATGTGAATCGACTGAATTACATGTAGATCTGTAGTAGGACCATGAAGCCGGGGGATGTTAGTTGTACATTCACTTTATGCAAATGTGTATAGTTACAAACTGCAATTGCAAGGAGGTCTTTTATTTTGAAGCTGAATGACAGGTAAGTCCAGAAATAACAGTTTGATTACAAATTAGAGTAAGTTTGTGCTAATATGGAGCTTATACACTTTGATATAGTTAGAAGTACAGTTTCAATGACTTTAATTTTGAAATTTGTACTCAATAACTTTTTTTTTTCAAACTGATTTTTTATTCAACACACATAATACAGATAACATATAACTTGGAGGAGATGCATATACAATTACACTTGTTTTAACTTATATTCCTTTCATGTCTGTTCTGAAGATTGTTATGAAATAATTCTTCTTCATTGGTAATAATAGTTTTCATAATACATAAACATGAG
>NW_027283967.1:17500-20000 GCF_046629955.1 Centroberyx affinis | reverse complement strand
ATCACCTACAGAGACAGAGAGAGAGAGAGACAGGCAGAGAGAAAGAGAGACAGGCAGAGAGAGAGAGAGACAGGCAGAGAGAGAGAGACAGGCAGAGAGAGAGAGAGCGACAGAGAGAGAGAGAGAGAGAGAGAGAGAGACAGACAGGCAGAGAGAGAGAGACAGTAGGGTTGGGTGGTAACACAGTATCCCGTATTTGAAAATAGCAGCTGTGTCCGTTTCATTACCGTCATAAAAAAATTCTGCTGCCCAATGTGCTGCAGATATATAATAAACACCTTCAGAGTGTTTGTCCAGCACCTCTGTCTGTGTGAAGATGCTATGAAAGTGATGACAGAACGTTTTGTAAACAATGTAATTTGTCAAATAAATAACCTGTCAAAAAAGACTAACTAGTTAGAAGCGATCATAATCGTGCGTCATGTGACAGCTTCTCCTCAGAAGGGAGAATTAGAAAAAAAAGATGGCGAGCGTAAAGCGAGTCGGTCCCTGAAAGAAGAACTGCTGCAGTTTGGCAGCATGTCAGGTTCTGACCGAACCACGAGGAGAACCAGGAAACCTCCACGAGGCTGAAGACCTGCATGAAGGAGACAGAGAGACAGAGATGGAAACACTTCAAGTTTACGTTTCCATCTCAGAATCACCTGCTGACCACTGAGAGGAAGAACATCTGTCCAGCTCTGCTGCTGCTGCCCACCGGACCGCCCAGCAGGACCGCCCACCCAGACCGCCCAGCAGGACCGCCCACCGGACCGCCCAGCAGGACCGCCCACCGGACCGCCCACCGGACCGCCCAGCAGGACCGCCCACCGGAGCGGTCTGCCCACCGGACCGCCAAGCAGGACCGCCCACCGGAGCGGTCTGCCCACCGGACCGCCCAGCAGACCGCCCACCGGAGCGGTCTGCCCACCGGACCGCCCAGCAGGACCGCCCACCGGAGCGGTCTGCCCACCGGACCGCCAAGCAGGACCGCCCACCGGAGCGGTCTGCCCACCGGACCGCCCAGCAGGACCGCCCACCGGAGCGGTCTGCCCACCGGACCGCCCAGCAGGACCGCCCACCGGACCGCCCACCGGACCGCCCAGCAGGACCGCCCACCGGACCGCCCACCGGAGCGGTCTGCCCACCGGACCGCCCACCGACCGCCCACCGGACCGCCCACCGGACCGCCCACCGGAGCGGTCTGCCCACCGGACCGCCCAGCAGGACCGCCCACCGGACCGCCCACCGGACCGCCCACCGGAGCGGTCTGCCCACCGGACCGCCCAGCAGGACCGCCCACCGGACCGCCCACCGGACGCCCAGCAGGACCGCCCACCGGACCGCCCAGCAGGACCGCCCACCGGACCGCCCACCCGGACCGCCCACAGGACCGCCCACCGGACCGCCCACCGGACCGCCCACCGGACCGCCCACCGGACCGCCCACCGGACCGCCCACCGGACCGCCCAGCAGGACCGCCCACAGGACCGCCCACCGGACCGCCCAGCAGGACCGCCCACAGGACCGCCCACCGGACCGCCCACCGGACCGCCCACCGGACCGCCCACCGGACCGCCCAGCAGGACCGCCCACAGGACCGCCCACCGGACCGCCCAGCAGGACCGCCCACAGGACCGCCCACCGGACCGCCCACCGGACCGCCCACCGGACCGCCCAGCAGGACCGCCCAAGGACCGCCCACCGGACCGCCCACCGGACCGCCCAGCAGGACCGCCCACAGGACCGCCCACCGGACCGCCCACCGGACGCCCACCGGACCGCCCACCGGACCGCCCACCGGACCGCCCAGCAGGACCGCCCACAGGACCGCCCACCGGACCGCCCAGCAGGACCGCCCACAGGACCGCCCACCGGACCGCCCAGCAGACCGCCCACAGGACCGCCCAGCAGGACCGCCCACCTCCACACAGCCAACAATGACTGCTGCGTTCGGGAAAACAACAAAGTACAACAGGCACAGTGGTGGAAAAGCTGCTCTGATGCAGTGACCACATGACAGAAGAACGGTTTCTTTCCAAAAAAAAGTGGTTTCAGGACAAGATCAAAGCTCCAGACGGAAATACTTTTCTAAAACAGACACTCCAGAATTATACAATAAAGTCAGACAAGAGGCTGAAGTGCTGCTGTCCGGGCAGACAGCTGTTCACCGACAGCTGACATGTGGTCAGTTAACACGACGCCACACACGTCCTCGACCCTCCACACCGTCACACCCGAGCGGAAGCTTCAGTCTAAAAGCCTGCAGACCGTTTATCTTCCTGAAAGCCAGACAGAGGCCCGTCCTGCTGCTGCGCTCAGAGATGATTTTCATTACTGCCGTTTTTTGCTATTTATTGTTATTTATTTAAATTTATTGTTGACAGACGCCTGAGAATTAATGTCATGTCCTTCCACTATTTATATTGACCTGAGGCCCCCCCGCTGTATCTGCACTCAACTTTTATATTTGTTGTTAACATGTGACATGTTGTTAATGTTGTTTTGTTGTTATTGTTTC
>NW_027283967.1:0-12500 GCF_046629955.1 Centroberyx affinis | reverse complement strand
GAACACAGCTGACAGACGGAGCAGCAGAGGAAGCAGGACGCTCGTCCCCGATGCAGAGCTCAGAGGCGCGTGCTTAGCTCGTACCCTGGGGTGACGTCACACACAAAAAACAGCCTTTTAAACGGCTCTGAGTGATTTTTAAAAAAATCGGCCTTCATGATTAAAAAATACATAATTGAAAGAGTGTTTTAAGGTCTTGTGTGGTGTTGTAGGTATCTTCTGAACAGTTTTAGAGGACTGTCTTTTACAATGGCCGTCTATGGGAAAAACGCTTTTTGGGCCGCAGGTGAATTTTAGGCTGCAGTACCACCGTTGGCCACCATGTCAAATTGGCTGCAAGGCTTAGACCTGCCGCCTGGGGGCTGTGTGAAACGGGCTTTGAGTTGTTGTCTCTCGTCTGGTGGGTGTGTCAGAGCTGTTAGCCAATCAGCAGCGACGTGTATATAAACCCCGCCCTATTAAAAAGGCAGTGCACAGACATATTTGACATATAAGACATGTTTGTATCTTTTGCTGTATGAACCATGTGGAGTGACTCTTTCATAAACTTTTCTACTCCACTCTACTCCTCTAAATATATAATGGTAAATATTACAATATCATATCACAACAACAGTGATCAGCAATAATGATAGGCCTAATACTCATAATAAAATAATTAGCTCATATAGATGGTAACACAGTCTGAAAGTAAGAAGTGGATTATCCTTCACCTGAAATGTTTGCCTTGTCATCCTGAAATGCAAATGAGGCAAATGCTGGATCACTGTAATGAGGAAGCAGTTTCCACTAACCCTTCAGTCCACTGGGATGTTTCTGCTGTTCTGGACAGAAAGGGCAGTGACTGGAACATCAACGTGTTTTGTAGAATTAAACACATATTTAAAGAACGCAAAGAATGTCCTTCTCAGCTGCTGTAGTGTGTAGGATGTTCAACGCTCCACCGTTTCCCTTTAAATAAACGTTTTGCTACGTTTTGTCGGGGCTGAACACAGGCCAGATAACGGATTTGCATTAAATGTGAAAATTAGGTTTTTCAAAACGGATAAAAGAGATTCTGCTCATTCAGACTGAAACTGATCCCACCTTCAGTCAGATTTCATTCTGCGTTTTTCAAAACCCAAAAAGCAGATTAGAGGTTTTGATGCCAAAAATCAGAATAAAGTTGATCCCGCTGGAGGATCTGGAGGATCTGGAGGTCGGTCGTTAACGTTAACGGAACAGGAAGCGATCTGACAGCAGGCGAGTTCATACAGCAAACACTTCTATCTAAGCACAAGTCACTGAGTTACGTTACAAATGGGAACTACAAAGTTGTTCCAACACGTTTTCATAACACAAAAATACACAAAAATTACTTTACATATAAAGTAAAATCAAGTTGTTGTTTTTTTTTATTAACAAAAGGATAATATACAAACAATCAGGTAAACAATAGCAGCACATATATTAAATTTAAGGACACAAATGTATATGAGGAACATAGAGGAAAAATTTAGGTCAGGGAACATATTTAGTCGGTAGGTTTCAGGGAAAAAAGTTCCATAATGTTTCAATAGCTTATTACTTTTTTTGTTGTTTAATAAACTGAGTGATTTAAGTGGAGAATTCAGTTCTAGGAGAAAAGGTGAGATCTTAGGAAGTGATTTAGAAAACTTTTGTTTGTGAATAAAAAACTTTGCTTATAGGATAACGAAATTAATCAGATATTCGAGAGCGCCATCATCTGGATTATCACAGTAACAGATTAAAAGAGTAGACGGAGTTAGCAGCGTCAAAAAGTGAAACTCTAGATCTGTCCAAAATTTTTGAGATATTTCACAATCAAAAAATAGGTGAGAAATTGTTTCCAAATGATGTTTGCAGAAGGTACAAGAAATATCAATGTCTCTAAACTTAGCAATAAGACAATTATACGGAAGCCGAGAACGGCCGTGCTTGCAATTATTTTTTTTAATGCCGTTATCTCGAGATCACGAGTTAATTATCTTGTTATCTCGAGAAAAGAAAAGGCTGATTTCTCGAGATCACGGGATAATTATGGAGAACTGGAAAATGAGAGTCTGGTTCATTTGATCACAGCTGATTTCAGCCTTCAGATCACTGTCATGACTGTCAGGAGGATTCAGAACTGAACAGGAAGTCGAGGCATAAATGTGAAGTTTTGTTTGCTGCAGTTATGATTTTCATCTTAAATCAGTTGCTACAGCTGTCCAGACTCCATCTCTGCATGCTGCATGGCTCCTGATCTCTGATAAACATTATAAGTAATAAGAGGAAACGACATTTTGTTTTCTCGTGATAACGGCTTGATTATCTCGTTATCTCGAGATAACGAGATAATTAACTCGTGATCTCAAGATAACGGCATTAAAAAAACAATTGCAAGCACGGCTGTTCTCGGCTTCCGTACAATTAGCAGGGTATATCTTGTGTAAAATTTTGAAATGAAGTAAAATGAAGTTTTATTAAGTACAGATTGATGCTGTGAGGTCAGCTGTGTTTATATCGGAGAACTCGGGCGGAAATAATTTTGTCCGACTTTCCGACTGGGAACTCGAGCGTTCCTTCCTTTGCACTTCTCCGGGTTGGAAAACGTTTTTCTCCGAGTTCCGAGTGCAGCGGCATGCAGCTTATGAGACAATATGAAGAGACAATACAGTTCATCTGAAATGAAGATTAAAATACTGTTTAATGACGAGCCTTTACTTTTAAATGGGTCCTTGAATTAATGAATGAAAACAGTTTGCAGAGAAATGGAAAGCTTTGTGTTGAATTCATTATTACTACAATGTTGAGGAAAACCTGCCTCAACATCAGCAGGATCAGGCTGAGACGGGATGACATCACACTGTATGTACTGAACTTCAACCTCAACTTTATTATCTTGCAGCAGATAAAACACAGAACACACAGAGACACAGACACACAGGCTCAGGTACAAAAAAGTGACACCAGGAAACCAGAGTAAGTTTAGCCATCACTAAAACCATCATCAGCCCCCAGGAGTTAAATGGGAAACTAATCATCAGCTGGGTCAGGGTCATCATGAGCATTTAACAGTTTGGTGGCCTGAGAAATAAAATAATTATTCAGCCTGTTAGACCTGGACTTTGGTCTGAATCTCTGTCCGGAGGGTCGGAGCTCAGATTCTCCATCAGAGGATGAAGAGGAAACTGAAATATCTCCAGCCTGAGAAGCTGCTCTCTTACAGGAGATGTGAGACAGATCAGGCAGTTTAACACCAATGATCTCACTGGACACTTTCACTATATGTTGCAGCCTGTTGACAGATTACCAAACCAAGTAATAATAGAGAGAGTGATGACTGACTACCATGGAGCTGTAGAAGAGTCATGAGTTCAGACACACCAAACCAGTTCAGCTTCCAGAGGCAGTGCAGTGGCTGCTGGGCCCCTGTGTTGTCACTGAATTTCAGCTTGTTATCAGTTTTAGTTCCCAGGTATTTATAACACTGAACCTGCTCAGTGGTCTGACCCTTAATGACAGTCTGAATGGGCCTGTAGGGCTTTCCTTCTAAAGTCTACACACGTCTTTAGTTTTGGTGACATTACGTTTTAAAAACCAGTTGTCACACCACTGAACAAAATCACCCATTGGGCCAGGAGCAGAGTCAGTCTGCTGTAAGACTCACTGTGACCGAGTCTTCAGACCGCAGACTGGGTCTACCAGGACGGGAACTTCTGCAGTCTGGGTGCAGTATGTATGAAACAGGTGAGAGGAGGCAGACCTGTGGAGAACCAGTGCAGGAGCACAACATGTCAGACATGATGCCATTTACCCTGACACACTGGGATCTGGTCCCTGATCAGATCTGATTGGCTCCAGCTGCTGCAGTCTGCGGTATAAAACAGGAGAAGCGGCCTCAGATCAGATCAGACCTGCAGACAGAGACTCTGTTTCTACTGAAGGAGACAAAAAATAACACAGAGGTTAGTATCATGGGTTTATAAAGGATTTACTCCTGGGTTGGTTCACAGAGATGGGAAAAATAATTAAGGGAAAAATCCCTTAATTACTAGAAATAATACACTTTAGTAATTAAGAGATTTGTCATGCCTTTTGTGCAGGTTTACAGGCTATTAAGTGTAAATTAATGGAAAAGTTCCTTTCTCCCTGAATTTTATATTAAATTAGAAAGTAAGGAGTCAAGATTAAGGGGAGCTTAAGGAGGTTTTGATGGGATCTCCTCCATTAATAACTCCCTTACTTAATTTTAAGGGGATTTTGCATTAAGAGGTGAATTCATGAAAATCTGAGGTTATTTTAAGGGATTATTGGTTTGTAGAGTTGTGTCCAGTCTGACCTGGGTGCTCTATAAAGGAGATCAAGTGAAGAGTCCTGTCTGGAATAAAAACTCTCTGAGCTGTTTACAGTGGGAGACGTGATCCTGTACCTGGGATCCAGCAGGTTCCCAGCTAACTTCTCTTAAGTTTTACTTCATTCTGATTTTAACTTTATGGTTTTTTTTTTTGTGTATGATCACATCTTTAATTTGTGACGCTCTGATAAAGGATCCAACCTGCTGAGGGAGAAATGAAACTAACATTAGTAGTGACTCATTATATGAAAACTGTCAGTCTGGTAGAAGTGGATATCAAGATGTAGCTTAAAGGAAACGTCTTGTCGTTGTCGGCCATGTTTTAGAGTGATAGATAGATAGATAGATAGATAGATAGATAGATAGATAGATAGATGCTCTGTAGAGGACTTGACTCAGACTCAGAGGCAGACTGAGCAGAGAGGTTTTGTTGCATCTGTTTCTTTTTCGCTCAACAACTGACAACTGATGTGGATTTTTTATGATTGGTTCGTGGAATTAATTGCGTAATAATTGTCAGAGCATAACCACGCCCACTTCAAACCCAACATCAGGAAAGTTTACAAAAACTTAAATGACAATATTTTGAATTTGGATTTAAACTAATTTCTAATACTTTTTAGATGCTTACTATTATGTACATAAGACCCTAAATTACATAGTTAGAATGTTATTGTGGATTTGGGTTTCCAGCGGCTTTAAAGGTCTGTGTTCCTCTGAGGTGACAGAGGTCCAGACCAGGAGCTTCATGAAGTCTCCAAACCACCAGACAGAGACGTTGTGTTAGTTTGTGAAGTTAGTTCACATGTTGGAAGCAGTCAGCCTGGCTTCATGGAGGTGAAGAGGAGTCAGGAACATGAATGACTTCAAGATCCTGAACTCTAAAGGGTTTCCTAACAAACGGACCATCGCAGAAATGCATCCTGGTCTTTATCAGGTCTGGAGGTTTTGGTGATGTTGGATGTAGTTTTTGGTTCATTGAACGGACTCTCAGGTTTGGACTGATCTGTTTTCTCCTCCTCCAGCAGCCGTCATGTCGGTCGGTAAAGCCGGATCGTCTCTGCGGAGCCTCGCTCTGACTCCGGACCGGATCCCTCACTTCCTGATCCCGTCCTCCGGCCGCAGGAGTCCGCTGCTCTTCCGCTCTCCGCGCGATCGCCGGGACTCGCCGGACCGCACGAGGCTGCTGTCCGAGGACTCCGCGGGAGGTTCTGCCGGCGCGAGCCCCGAGAACCGGCAGAGTCCGGCTCCCTCTCGGTTCCTCCGCCTGCCGACGCCGGTTCCCCTCACGAGGCTCGGGCGTCACCGCGGCGGCACGGCGGGTCTGGAGGACGCGGACACGGACCTGACGACGCGCGCGGCGATGTCCCTGCCGCACGTGGGGAAGGTCACCACGCCGTACGGCTTCCGCGCCGTGCTGGCGGCGAGTCCGTGCACGCGCCGCCGCGAGTCGCTGTTCCACCGCAACAAGCCGGTGACGGTGAAGGTCACAGACAGCGACTCTACCTACCGGGCGGACCCGGACGAGCCCGGCGGTCCCGCGGAGGCCCCGCCCCCCGGTGCGGAGCGGGTCTGCCTCGGTCCCGTTAAAGCCCTCGGCCTGCAGGTGGTGAAGGAGCTGAAGAAGCCGCTGAAGGCTCTGAAGGCTCTGAGTCCGGCAGGGAGGAGAGCCGAGCCTTGAATCTAGAGTCTGACACCGTGAGGAGAGCCGAGCCTCGGGTCTGACACCGGGAGGCTTCACACCCGGTGTTAGACTCCACCGGATCCAGTTCTGTCTCAAAGAGGAACCAAACCAAAACCTGTGTGAAGCCTGACATCTCATGGCAAGAAACATGATGCTGAACTGACCATCTGCTATTGGCTGATCTTTGGTACCAGGTGATGATGTCACCTTCTATAAAGTACAACAAGTGGTGACGTCATCACCTGGTACCAAAGATCAGCCAATAGCAGATGGTCAGTTCAGCAGCATGTTTTTTACCTGATGTCAGACTTCACACAGGTTTGGGTTCAGTTCCTGGAACCCTCCACATATTCCAGAACTGGATTTTAAAACTTTATTAGTCTGTAATATTCTGACGGACGCTCGGCTTCACAGCTGATCTCAGCAGTCAGATCCTTCAGAGGGGAAACTCTGGGATGAACTGTCACTGTTAACTTATTTTAATAAAATAAATGTCTAAGTGATCTTTGCTTGTTTGTTTCTTCACTTCACTGCTAATGACAGGAACTGTTTGTAGTGGATTCAAAGCCGGGTTCCACACCTGGAGCAAAGTCAAGGTTTTTGAGGATTCCTCTTGTGGTAAAACATTGATCAGAATTGGAGATGTTTATCCTGCAGATCTCATCAGGGTTTTCTTCAGGATGGACTTGAGGCAGACTGAGGATTCAAATCAAACTGTCAAAGCCAGACCTTCATTATCCAGGACTCCCAAGGCCTTATTTTACTCTCAAAATCCACACTTGTGAACTCAGTGCTTTAACTCCTACATGACCTCCAGTGAAAATTCACTGACAATTTAAAAATTAGCTAAAGCATCACTGATGCAATTAAACTGACTCTGGATCTGTCCTGAAACATAAAAGACAGACTCACTTGACACAGGATTGTTCCTAATTCAGTGCCATCGACTGACAAAGATCCTCTCTGCTTGAAGAGGAACTGAACTCCAAACCCAAATCTGTGAAGCCTGACACTTAATGAAGTAGGGTACTGAACTGGTCTTTGTGCCAGGTGATGTCACCACCTGTTGTACTCTATGGACGGTGACATCACCTGGCTCAAAGAGTAGCCAATAGCCAGTGGTGTAGTGGTGCCTGGAGAAGTGGGTATACTCGTAATTTATGCCCCGAATGTTTTTTTTAAAGCGGCCCATCCAGCAAAGGATAAACGCTCTGTGTTATAAACAGACATGTCAGACTACTCTGCATATTTAGTTCACCCAAAAATGGGCCGGTAGTATTTGCACATTATCACTTAACTCCTGCTGCTTGACTTCAGTCAGTAAGGATCATTATGAAATGAACATTAGCCACAGAAGAGGGGCAGATTTTGCAATAAATACTGGCCCACAGACTATAGGGTGAGACAACTACATAATTATGCATTTTGAGTGAACTATTCCTTATTCCTTAGTCCATCCACACATGCAAATTGGACAACTATTCTCTCACCTTGCAAGTAGTCTATGGGCCAGTAGATTCTTTTGTGAACTGTCTCTGGGAACAGCTGATGTGCAGCAGATAGTGTGGGCCACCATTATAAATTTAACATTATTTGTCAAGGGGCAGTTTGCAAATGTTAATTTCGTTGACGAATAATTTTCGTCATAGTTTTCGTTGACGAATGATGATGACAAAAACTATCACGAAATGTACTGACAATTTCGTCAACGAATAAAAACGAGACGAAAATCTTAAGGAGAGACGAGATCCACACAGAAGTGCATCAGAGGGGATTTAGTCGTGGGTATACGCAATGCTGACTGAAAAATGAGTAGGGTTAGCCGTATACCTGCGTATACCCTGCACCACACCACTGCCAATAGCAGATGGTCAGTTCAGTACCTACTTTTCACCATTAGCTGAACCCCAAACCTGTCTTCACCACAGGTTTGGGGTTCAGGTCCTCTTTAAGGCGATGTTGCTCTGATTCCCCATTCACTTTAAAGGAAAACACTAAACCAGCTAGTTTACAAATTTGAGCAGGAACCACAGGGCCCTCTGGGTATTAAAGGCCCCAAATTATAAGAATTAAACTTTTCTATTTCTATCCATTTGATTAAAGCTGTTTAATGAAAACTTTGTTAAAATGTGTTTTTGTTTGAGTGTTTAAATATAAAGTTATTCCATTTCCAAACCTCCATCCTTTTCTCCAGTCAGTTTCAGTCAAACTTCAGGAAACGCATCACAGCTGGCCTCACTCCTGATTGGCTCTCCTCACTAAACGAGTAAAATCCGTCCAATCAGGGTCCAGTTTGCACTCAGCAGGTTCACCCCATTTTGAATCAGAGGAGCCGCTGCTGTCGGCCAATCAGGAGCCAGTATTGTGACGACTCAGTCTGCACATTGATTCAGTTTAACTTTGAACTAAACTACATTTACCTGCAGAACATCATGAGGAACTTTATGATCCTGAGAGAGGAGAGAGGAACCGAATCATGAAAATTAATCTTATGAACCTTCAGGAGCTCAGTAAAGAAATTTGACACCAAATTCAAACTACTAAACTTATTTCTGAACCTGGAAAACTTCATTAATAAAATCATTGTAGAAGAAAACAACAGGAAAATGCAGGTTGTCTTTTTTTTTTTTTTTTAGCCCTTTTTTATTAATATCATAATCATTTCACATAGTTATGATCCTTTTTATGAAAATAGGTCAGTAGAAAGAAATTTCCATTAAAAAGTTCAGCAACTCTTCTCTTTTTTCACTCTCCATCCGTTCAGTCTCTTCTCTGCACTCGTCCATTTGTCCGTCGACATCCAAACATCCATCGAGAGCTTAAAATCATCCAATGAGAACGTCCCAGATCTCACATGTGGCCAATAGGAAAAGGGGTGGGGGGGGTGGGGGGTTGGGGCGGGTTGAGGAGGAACGACCAATGGTTGGCGGTTTTGCGCGGCGGGAGGCGGGGCTTCAGTAGCTGTGAATCTGAACATTAAAACCCTGTAAGAAACACTGAGACGAGTCAGAGGAGGCGGATCCAGTTTGGCTCACAATCTACTTCAGACCGTTTTTTTGGATTGATGAAGTTTTGTCTTCTGGAAATGTGTTTATTTTGGTTTTTAATCGATCAGAGCGACACCAGGCCGGACGTCGTAACATCTTTAAAAAAAATTTCCCCAAAACCTGCTGGTTATCGTTTCCCAAAACTCCTCCAGACCTTGAAAAGACGGATGTGAAAGGAGGACGGCCGAGTCGACGTCTCGTCTCGTCTCGTCTTCAGAGTGGAACTTTCTCGGCGTTCAGAAGTTTCCCCTCGGTGACTTTTGTTCGTCTCTTTCCGTACAAACCGACACCGTTCAGATTTCCAGAATCACAAAACAGAAACCGTGGTCAGAATCACATTCCTCCTCTTTCCGTTCGAGCCTGAAACCCGCCGGCCGCTCCGGTGTCACGGAGAGGAAAGAGAGTGATACTTCAGAGGAAACAAACTGCAGTCGGAACCTCTTTGATCAGGCGAGCAGTGGGAGGCTGAGATTCTCCTCATCCAATCAGATTCTCAGGTTTCAGCTCTGATCGGATGTTTGAATCGTGTGTTGAGTGTTTTCTGACAAATGAAAAATACCAATTATCCTTCCATATCAATAACGGATTGTTTTTTTGTGTTTTTTTATATGTGTAATTCATCAAACATTGACAGCTGAGGACACACAGGGCTTCAGCTGCGTCTCAGAGCTGAGGTCATACAGGAAGTGGCTGGTAAAAACAGGAAGTCTGGTCCAGAACCCCTGAAGAAGAACAAAAACAAAAGAAAAAAAAACAAAACAAAACAGGAAAACTCTCCCGTTTGACCCCCTTCATCTTCATCATATCATCATCATCACATCATGTTCCCTGTGTTAAAACACTCGTCTCTTGACTCCTCCTCCTCCTCCAAGTGCAGCGTGGGTAGCAGACCCACAGGGGGCGACAGAGTGACCCCCCCCCACCCCCCCCCCCCCCCACACACACCCTGTTACTGCAGCCAGGCCTCGTCTCCATGGAAACATCATCAGATTCATCATCTACATGTCTGTCTTTCAGTCTGTCGCCAAATTGATTAACAAACCCCGCCCCCCCCGTCTCTTCCTCCCGCCCCCGACAACCAATCCACACGGAGCAACTCCACACGCCAGCCAATGAGCATCGAGAAGAGGAAGGAGAGGGAGGAGGAAGAGGAAGTGGGAGTATATCCGCGGCTCCGGCCAATAGCGTGTCAGAGTCCGTTTCAAGAGCCCCGCCCCTCCCTCTGCGTCTCAGAGGCGTGTCTCTTTGGAAGGGGGAGGGGCTTCCTCCAGCGGTCGGGAGCAGTGGATTGGCCGATGGTCCTGTAAGTCAGGCTGGTCTCTATGGCAGCTGGCGTGTGATTGGTCGGTCGGCCGGTCAGTCGCTGTCGGAGCCGACGGCTGACGAGCCTTTCCTCTTCCTCTTTGGAGCTTTGGGCTTGGAGTCCTCCTCCTCCTGACACACACACACACACACACACACACACACACACACACACACACACACACACACACACACACACACACACACACACACACACACACACACACACACACACACACACACACACACACACACACACACACACACACACACACACACACACACACACACACACACACACACACACACACACACAAACACACGACACACACAAAGCCCCACACAGACATACAGTACATAAACATGCCATTCACACACGGCCCTAGTCTTACACACACTTCCAAAAACACAATGAATCAATCACAGGACTGCTTTGTTATTTTACTTGGCAGTGAGGAATCTGTGAAATTTTACCAAATGTGGAGAGGAATCCTAGAGGTTTGGAGAGGTGACTCAAAAATCCTTCCTACGGCATTTCAGGGAATTATTGCGGCATTGCTATAATAATTGGATTACTAAGTTTGGTGTTTAAAAAACTGTGTCAGACCTTGGCAACCCCCCTCTCTCGGTTGTGTATTTCCTATTGAAAATGTGGGCTGGATGTTGTGCTGTGGTACATGACTCATTCTCTGGATCCAGATCACAGGACGTTGTTGCAGATGTTGCCAACCAAAGCATTTTCCATCTGCATCCTGAACCAGTCTTTGCTTGGTTCAGTTTAAGCTTATTAATGTTGCATGTCTCTCTCTTCCATAACATAGATGAGATCCAAAAACAGAATAGTGATGATGATAGGGTTTAGCATCTCACCTCTGACCAACAAGCATTAGCAAAGTAAAAAAAAAACCCTAAATGAAATCCACTGATTAAAATGAATTCAAGGATTATATATAAAATTTTAGAACCTTAGTTGCAGTGAATTACTGTCCATAGATAAATGGCAAAGCGGTAATCTCTGTATTTTTATTCCCCAGCCCCTGCTGTGGAGCCAGGGAGACCCCGTACCTTCCCAGAGGACTGGATGCCCTTGATCACAGCCAGGCAGACGATGATCCAAGCAGCCAGCAGGGAGAGGGTCATCCTCCAGTTCAAACCACCGGTGTCGTCGATGCTGCTGGTGATGTTGAGGGTCTGCCGGTACCAGAAGTAAGTGGTGGCCGAGCTCTTCTCACACTCCGGCTCCACAACTATGAGGGGAAATGGGAAAGACATGATGAGCATCCAATTTGGTAATGAGTTTTATAGGAATCCTTTAAATTTTCTGTATGGTGCATCAATTCATTTTCTAAAGATAAGTGAATTGGTGATAGTCAAGCTAAATCCCCTGCTCTATAGGATGCTCCACAGCTTCCCAGCTCTGTTCATAATCATAAGCGCAGCAGACACCAAGGCATGTAATGCTAATGGGAGCTGATGTCTTTTACTCTGTCAGGACCTGTGTGTGCCTCCGCCACTCACCGCAGGCGACCAGCTGCCAGCCATTCGAGGTATTCAGGCTGTTGGCTAGGTCATTCCTTCTGACAGACCCCGCTAACAGAGCCGCCCTGTCAGATGAGGCGCGGGGCTGTCCGAGCTCTGGAGTCAGCACAAACACTGTCTGCTGTCTGCTTGACTGTGGAGCCACAGCAAGGCAAGCTGCTTCAATGCAAAGAAGAGTTCTGTGCAGTATCAGGCTGCCTGTGTGTCTGCGTCTGCCCAACCACTTTGCTGAATATGTAATTGTCTTGCAGAACTCACTGCGGTGTTATTTTTTGCTCTACTTGGTGGTTGAGTGCTTTACATTATTATGCTCTTCTGTATGAGTAATTGTGTTGCGCTGCATTATTCTAAACTAGTTTCAGTATGTGAATTGTTGCTGTGCTCACTGCTCACTGTTGTGCTGTACAAAACTGTGTTGTGGACTCACTTGCTTGGCTTCCATTTCTCCGGATGGGACATTCAGCCCAAGGTAGCGGGTACTGGAAGGACTGGAAGAAATAGAAGATACTCCAGCCGATAATGACGTTGTAATAGAGGCCCACAAAACCGCAAACCTGCAAGGGAAAGGAAAGATAACTGTAGTGTT
>NW_027283966.1:10000-27271 GCF_046629955.1 Centroberyx affinis | reverse complement strand
TATTGGTCAGTAGTAGAGTGGTGTGTGTGTGTGTGTGTGTGTGTGTGCGTGATTTTTCGGGGTGTCCATCCGTCTCATTCTCATGAACGTGATATATCAGGAACGCCTTGAGGGAATTTTTAATTACACAGTCAAATTAAAGACTCTACAGGACAAATGAAGCACTCACCAACATTTACACTGTTGTCGTTTTGCATATTCTTTTGTTTTATTATTGACATAACCACTATGGTACGAAGGAAGGGTTGGTTTTTTTTTTTTTTTTTTTATTAATTTATTTTTTTTATTGTACTCGTAGAAATGTTGGACCAGGGGTGGGGAAAGGGGGGGGGGGGTTAAAAAATGTAAAAAATGAGTCATTAATGTACATTGTATTTCATTGTACCTGTTAAATGAATTAATACATTTATGAAAAAAAAAAAACCATCAGTGAGACTTCAGGTGATCTAACAGTGAACAACAACACAAGCTGCTGGAGTTCAGCAGGATGGAAGCTAGCTTACTGCCTAGTTAGCTACCAGCTAGCTGCAGAGGCCAAGTGTGATGTCATTTCTAGTCGATATTCAGTGATATTGAATATCCTGATATTTTCTGCAATATTGAATATCGCACCCCTCCCCCTCATTATTAGTATTATTATTATTATTAATAACCTCCCCACGATAAAATCATATCGCGATATTTTGACAGACGACATCATAGGGCTGAGCGATAATTCAATATTATTGTTTATCGTCTTTCAGTGGAATCATATCATGATGACATGAAGATATTTTAATACCGTGACACATTTCTGATGTCTGAACTGATGATGACGAGCAAATTTTACTTAAAAACTGATAAAATGAGGTATGGTAGGAATATTATTTGTTTGTATTTCTGTTTTGTTTGACATCACGCCTAACATTACCATTCAGTTCTATGAGATTAATTAATCATTAATTTGATTATTTAACGTGATTTTGCATACATGAACCATATCGTGATATATATTGATATTGAGAAAAATCCTTATGATTATCATGATATTGATTTAAACCATATCGCCGAGTCCTAGATCAGCACGATAATTTGCGTTATTGCCCAAGCCTAGGAATGGCAGGAGTAGTAATCCCTTACTTTCTGTGTGTGTGTATGTGTGTGTGTGTCTCTGTGTGTGTGTGTGTGTGTGTGTGTGTGTGTGTCTCTGTGTGTGTGTGTGTGTGTGTGTGTGTGTGTCTGTGTGTCTGTGTGTGTGTGTGTGTGTGTGTGTGTGTGTGTGTCTGTGTGTCTGTGTGTCTGTGTGTGTGTGTGTGTGTGTGTCTGTGTGTGTGTGTGTCTCTGTGTTTGTGTGTGTGTGTCTCTCTGTGTGTGTGTGTGTGTCTCTGCGTCTCTGTGTGTGTGTCTCTATGTGTGTGTGTGTGTGTGTGTCTCTGTGTGTGTGTGTGTCTCTGTGTGTCTCTCTGTGTGTGTGTGTCTCTCTGTGTGTGTGTGTGTGTCTCTGTGTGTGTGTGTGTGTCTCTCTGTGTGTGTGTGTGTGTGTCTCTGTGTGTGTGTGTGTGTATGTCTCTGTGTGTGTGTGTGTGTCTCTCTGTGTGTGTGTCTCTGTGTGTGTGTGTGTGTGTGTCTCTGTGTGTGTGTGTGTGTGTGTGTCTCTGTGTGTGTGTGTGTGTGTGCAGGTGTTGAAGCAGCCCGGTCAGAGCAGCCTGTTCTCCAGAGTCTGGTGGTTTCGTTTCTTCCTCTACCTGGAGTCGGGCGTCCCGGGCGTCGTGCCGCCTCACTACCGCGTCCCGTTCCCATGGAAACAGCTGCTGGGGCGCCGCCGGCCGTACAGCCGGCTGGCCGAGAGCGACTGCTGACCGGCCGACCGGCGGAGGGGAGAGGATGGAGAGACGGACCGGGAACTGGGAAAAGACGATAAGTGAGCCTGATGGATGGAGGGAAGAACCAATAGACTGATAATCAATAAGAATCAGCTGATGGAGGGATGAGCAGATAGACTGATAATCAATAGACAGGAAGAATAAGAAGGGAGGGATGGATGGATGAGTCTGGACAACTGATGATGTCATAACTGCCGGATTATGTCACGAAAAAGTCAAAATGTAGTAAAACTTCCCCTTTAAATGAGATAAAAATGTAATAAAAACCTGCTGGATAATGTCGTAACATCACATTATTACATTTATGTTTATGGATATTTTGGAAGATGTAACCAAAAAATGAAGGAAGAAAAAGAGAAAATCGAATAAGCAATCAAATAATCAATAATAATAACAATATCAATAATATCAATAATAATAATCAAATAAGCAAAAAAAAGAAACGGCAACAAAAACGAAAATATACGGTAAATTCCTGACAAAAAGTCGTCAATATTACAGTTCATTAATCACATTAATGATTATGGCTGTATCATTTCAACTGATATTGACTAATAAAAAGAATGTAATATGGTATTTGTTTATTAGTCAATATAATTATCACATCATCAGCTAAAAATAATGACTTGTGAAGTCATAATCGCTGGGTAAATAACATGATGTTATTACATTATCCAGCAGTTTATTACATTTTCAGTAATAATACTGATGTAATAATGTAATAACTAGGGTTATTGTATTCTCATTCATACAAGTTATTACATTACTAGTCAATATAATTTTTCTGAGAAGTTAAAAATGATTAATGCAATAGTGTGATGTTATTACAGTATCCACCATATTATCACATTAACAGGTTTTTATTACCTCTTTGATGCATTTAGAGCGATTATTTTATCACATTTTGAGAAGTTATTACATCATCAGTTAGTTAGTTATCATCAGTGGTTAGTTACAGTCCAAAGCTGATTCTGGATCTGTTTCTGTGGGAAAAATCACTTTAGACAGACGGAGCGTTTTCTGCCGTCTCCAACCACAGTTTGCCAGAACTGTCATTGACCCGCCTGCCTGTCCCGTCCCCCGGAAACACACTGCCGCTGTGCTTGGTTCCTACCCAGAGCCTCGGATCTCCGTTCAGGTCAAAACAGAAAGGAGGAGAAGCTCAAACCCTCCGACTCCAGTTTCAGCCTTTTCTGTTCCTCAGTTACTTGACTTGAAAGTTTACGTGGCGTTGTTGTTGTTGTTGTTGTTGTTCTCATCCAAACTGCAGAATAATTTACAGGATTTATGGTCGTCAGTCTGAAGTTTCATCATGAGGTTTTCATCCAGCAGCCACAGCGCTCTCTACATCTGCTGCTCTGTTTCATACAGTAGATCTTAAAGGTCCATATTATAGGAATTCAACTTTCCCTCTATTTATACACATACTGTATATAAGCAAAGATGTTTAATGAAGACAATGTTAAAATTTGATTTAGTTTGATGGTTAAATTTAAAGTTATTGTGTTTTCAAACCTCCGTCCTTTTCTCCAGTCAGTTTCAGTCAAACTCCAGGAAACGCATCACAGCTGGACTCGCTCCTGATTGGCTCCCTCACTAGAGAATGACTGAAATCCGTCCAATCAGGGTCCAGTTTGCAGCATCTGAACTGGAAAGCCTCCACTCAGCAGGTTCACCTCATTTGAATCAGAGGAGCCGCTGCTGTCGGCCAATCAGGAGCCAGGATTGTGACGACTCATGTGTACATTCATTCAGTTTAACTTTGAACTAAACTACATTTATCTGCAGAACATCATGAAGAACTTTATTCTGATCCTGAGACAGAAAACACAATCATTAAAAATGAATAATATGAGACATTTAAACAATGCAGCAATACACAAGGCAATTTTTATGGCAATGTAGTTGGGCAACAGTCCCAGCAACAGGCAGCACAGTGAGCCTCAGGGTCAAAAATATTTTCAAACAGCAAGATGTTGCTATGGGATTAAAGCAACAGGGCTACGGCAATGTTGCCACAAAAGTTGCCTTTTCACTGTGTCCCTGGCCAACCCGGTCAGAGCCAGTGAACCTGAGGACATTTGTGAATATTAATCCAAACTCTTACATCAGTTCAGCGTCTAACTGAAGTGTTTATTTTAAAGCTGCTGCTGTAGAAGCACAGAGGAGGAAACTGAACTTAAACATTTTAAAGTCGTAACGTAGTCGACCACAACAGAGTGCCATCTTTAGGTTTAATGTGCTGTCAATCACTCAGTAGACGTCACTTTTTCAAAATGGTATCGATTTTGAAGCCAAACTCATATATAGAAACGTACTTCTGTGGAAAATTGAACATCAGTAGCGACAAAGCTAGCTAGTTCTGTTTAGCCCTGTGTTGGAAACCGGGCTAATCAACACTATCGAATCAACTTCAGTATTTTCAGTATTTTTTCTGTGTTTTGTAATGACTGAATTTACTGACTGAAATTTTTATAAAGATTTTTACTGCACCAAGTTGTTGCCAAGATTAACAAAAACAACAGTTTTCTAGTAAAATATTTAGTGTCTATTTTTAAGCTCATGCTGTAGATTTCTACAGCTGGATTTATAGTAATATAGTATAGTAATGTACAGGAGAAAGGAGGTGGGAGTACAGAAGGGAAACTTTTACACTTTGAAGTTTAGTCATTGTTTTATCCAAAAGCCCATCAGATTATAGAGAAAAAGTCTCTACAGCTGTTCTTTAATTGTCTTGGTAGCAGGTTGCTAGCCTTGGTAGCATTCCTCACTGAAACCAATGGCTTTTAGACTGGTTTGCAAAGAAATGCTAACTGTTTTCGGTTAGCTGTGTTAGCGCTTCAGCTAACAGATAAACAGTTAGCATGGTTAGCTGTGTTGGCGCTTCAGCCAACAGATAAACAGTTAGCATGGTTAGCTGTGTTGGCGCTTCATAAACAGATAAACAGTTAGCATGGTTAGCTGTGTTGGTGCTTCAGCTAACAGTTAGCATGGTTAGCTGTGTTGGCGCTTCAGCTAACAGATAAACAGTTAGCATGGTTAGCTGTGTTGGCGCTTCAGCTAACAGATAAACAGTTAGCATGGTTAGCTGTGTTGGCGCTTCATAAACAGATAAACAGTTAGCATGGTTAGCTGTGTTGGTGCTTCAGCTAACAGTTAGCATGGTTAGCTGTGTTGGCGCTTCAGCTAACAGATAAACAGTTAGCATGGTTAGCTGTGTTGGCGCTTCAGCCAACAGATAAACAGTTAGCATGGTTAGCTGTGTTGGCGCTTCATAAACAGATAAACAGTTAGCATGGTTAGCTGTGTTGGTGCTTCAGCTAACAGTTAGCATGGTTAGCTGTGTTGGCGCTTCAGCTAACAGATAAACAGTTAGCATGGTTAGCTGTGTTGGCGCTTCAGCTAACAGATAAACAGTTAGCATGGTTAGCTGTGTTGGCGCTTCATAAACAGATAAACAGTTAGCATGGTTAGCTGTGTTAGCGCTTCAGCCAATAGATAAACAGTTAGCATCATTAGCTGAAGTGACAAAACAGAAACTTTCCCCCACACCGTAAATAAAAATGACTAAAATTCAAATTGTTTCCCTTTAATGACGGTGCCTTATTGTTCTGATTGTACTGTGTTCTGTATTAAAGCCCCATCAGTGATTGTTCTTTTGTTTGTTTTTATAGTTGAATTGTTTGAAGTATTTTGGTGAAAGCACATCAGCTGCTGAGTGGTTTTTACTCTGAATGTTCATTTGGTCAGAAACTCTGAGGCAGTGTAGCTGGGCGACACTGAGGCAGACCAACTGAGATTCAATGTAAAACAAATTCACAAATTTCCAAAGAACCATATGAGGAACATGAAGAAACATTCACTAAATAAAGTGGTTCTTTAGTAGGTGATGGTTCTTTCTGATGTGGAACCACACAGCCTTTTAAAGAACCAGTTAAGAACCATTATTTTCCTGTGTATCATGACTGTAATGTAATAAGGTTTTTTTTTTTTATATATATATATAAATCCAGGTCTGAGATATAAGCAAGACTTCTAAAAATATCCAAACACAGTCAGTCTGTTTCACAGTGCAGGATTGATTCATTCGTTTCTGAGGATTAGAGTTTAACCTGTTAGCAGTTATAAAGTCTCATTTTTTGTTTTCAATCATTTCTGTATGATGTGATGTATTTATGTTTGTTTTTTTAAGTTGAGTGTGTTTTGCCTTTATGCCAAATAACTGCAGTTTGGTCTGATCCTCAGCCTGCAGGACAGACAGTGCTGAATCTGTTTCATTTCAATGTAGAGGAAGAACAGTCTGTATCCCACAATGCAACATGATTTGTGGTTTTATTTGTAACGTATCGTTTTTATTTTGTCCTCGTGATGCGTATTTACAATCAACATGTTTTAGTCTCATACCTGATAGGACAAAAGAACCAATCACAATCCACTTTGAGGTGAAGACGCAGACCACACGCTTCCCCATCTTCCACTCAGACGTCTTGTCTGTCGCCATCTTGGCTCAGAGCAAAACAGCTGAGTCAGTGCTGGGTGAGGGTTGCATTGTGGGATAGGCCTGGAGGACTGAGTGATGTAAGTCCAGGAGGCTGACATCATTTATGCACCTCAGTTCAGACAACATGATCTCATAACAAGTCGTGAAATGAACATGAATTCTGAAACGCAGATTTAGCTGCTGTGGACAAAAATTAAAAGTTCCGGTTAGACCACTAAAATGACTCGGTTCAGGTCTGGGTTCAGGTTCCGGTTAGACCACTAAAACGACTCGGGTTAGGTCTGGGTTCAGGTTCCGGTTAGACCACTAAAACGACTCGGTTAAGGTCTGGGTTCAGGTTCCGGTTAGACCACTAAAACGACTCGGTTAAGGTCTGGGTTCAGGTTCCGGTTAGACCACTAAAACGACTCGGTTAAGGTCTGGGTTCAGGTTCCGGTTAGACCACTAAAACAACTCTGTTCAGGTCTGGGTTCAGGTTCCGGTCAGACGACTAAGACAACTCGGTTCAGGTCTGGGTTCAGGTTCCGGTTAGACCACTAAAACAACTCGGTTAAGGTCTGGGATCAGGTTCCGGTCAGATGACTAAAACAACTCGGTTAAGGTCTGGGTTCAGGTTCTGGTTAGACCACTAAAACAACTCGGTCCAGGTTCCAGTCAGACGACTAAAACAACTTGGTTCAGGTTCCGGTTAGACTACTAAAACAACTCGGTTCAGGTTTGGGATCAGGTTCCGGTTAGACCACTAAAACGACTCGGTTAAGGTCTGGGTTCAGGTTCCGGTTAGACCACTAAAACAACTCGGTTAAGGTCTGGGTTAAGGTTCCGGTTAGACCACTAAAACAACTCGGGTTAGGTCTGGGTTCAGGTTCTGGTTAGACCACTAAAACAACTTGGTTCAGGTCTGGGTTCAGGTTCCGGTCAGACTACTAAAACAACTCGGTTCAGGTCTGGGTTCAGGTTCCGGTCAGATGACTAAAACAACTCGGTTAAGGTCTGGGTTCAGGTTCTGGTTAGACCACTAAAACAACTCGGTCCAGGTTCCAGTCAGACGACTAAAACAACTTGGTTCAGGTTCCGGTTAGACCACTAAAACAACTCGGTTCAGGTCTGGGTTCAGGTTCCAGTCAGACCACTAAAACAACTCGGTTCAGGTCTGGGTTCAGGTTCCAGTTAGACCACTAAAACAACTCTGTTCAGGTTTGGGATAAGGTTCCGGTTAGACCACTAAAACAGTTCTGTTGAGGTCTGGGTTCAGGTTCCGGTCAGACCACTAAAACGACTCGGTTCAGGTGGGTGAAAGGCTTCAGTCGGTTAAATAAGAAAAACTTTATCTAAAAATTAAAATGTGACTCCCAGTAGAAATCTCCTTCCTCCAAGCTGGGAACTGGACTCGGGTCTCGGACACTGAAGTGAAGCTCCTGGTCCATCCAGCAGCCGACCACAACACCCTAGACTAGTCCTGTCTGCTTCAGGGACCCGCTTCAATGCTGGGAAAACTCAGCTTTAACTCTTTACCTGCCACTTACAACACGCAGTTTGTCGTGTTCATTTCACGTATTTGTGTGAGATCAGGCTGAGATGGAAGGAAAGAGTTTGTGTCTGGAAGCTGATAGTTACTGTGTTAGTTCTGACATTATTTCTCCAGTGGATCAATACTTTAATTTCAATCCATAACTGCATCAAAGTCTGTTATCAGCACTGTCTTGTTCCTCTGATGTTTTAATGGTGAAACAACTTTTTTTTTCTTCCATGATGTGTAAAGTCAGCCATGAATATATATATTTTCCTTTCCGTCCGACACATTTATGGGTTCTGAATGATATTTACTTCCTTGTTGTGGAGCTGCGGTCCAATCAGCTCTCTCCTTAAAGGAATACCTCACTGTTGTCCTGTTGTAAACCAGCCAATCAGAGAGCTGCTGCTTGTGTCGCAGAGAGAGACAATGAATCAACATAATGAATAATAAAGTATTTGGTACAAGTTTTAATGAGTCTGTGGTTTATATACATGACTGTTTCCAGTGTTGGGCTCCTTTTACAAAACAAGTCATCTGTTATCAGAGCAGAGCAGAGGGGGGGGGGGACTCGAGTCACATGACCTGGAGTCAAGTCACAGTTTGAATAGCTTGAGACTTGACTTGCTGCATGAAGAGAAGACTTGAGACTGGACTTGACTTGGGTTCTGGTGACTTGGGACTTGACTCTGACTTGTACTCTGATGACTTGAAAAGGTTTCTAAAGTCTTGACTTGAGATCTTGTGTTTGTGTAAATGACTCAGATTGAAAGTGATGAGATTTGTTCCAGCAGACGACTGAATTTAAATTCTGTTTTCTGAATTTGTATGGAATGATTGAATTTATTGAAGTTGAAACTGATTATAGAAATCAAACTCATGATGCTCTTACCAAGTTTTTATCCTATTAAAACCATATTGCATTGAAAAGTCCTAGATATTTAGTTTTCTTTAAGATATTAAATTGATACTGGACTCTTGATTTGTTCTGGCTTGACTTGCTGTTCTACATTTAGACTTGAGACTTGACTTTAATGACTTGGACTTGACTTGGTAATCTACATTTAGACTTGAGACTTGACTTGAGACTTGTGCCTCAAGACTCGAGACTGACTTGGGACTCGAGAGGTCCTCTGGATCAGTCAGTTTCTTTTCTTCAGGAAGTCTATTTATTCTTTATTCTTCATCCAGCTGATACAAACTAAACTAATGAATGGATCTGGATCCAGGAGCATGAAGCTGAAACTCAAACCAGATCCAGTGTGAACGCTTTCTAATCATCAGCCATGACAATAAAACCATCATCCAAACTGTAATCTATAATCAATCATCTATAATCTATAATCTATCTGAACTGCAGGTGACCTTTGGAGTGAGAGAGAGAGACATAGTGATTGTGTGTATGTGTTCTCTCTCTCTCTCTCTCTCTCTCTCTCCCTCTCTCTCTCCCTCTCTCTCTCTCTCTCTCTCTCTCTCTCTCTCTCTCTCTCTCTCTCTCTCTCTCTCTCTCTCTCTCTCTCTCTCTCTCTCTCCTCTCCCTCTCTCTCTCTCTCTCTCTCTCTCTCTCTCTCTCTCTCTCAGTTATATAACAGCTGTCTTCTGGTCCAATCAGTGTGTTGATCTGAGCTGTAAAGCAGACCTTGGATCAGCCCTCCCTCTCTCAACACACACACACACACACACACACACACACACACACACACACACACACACACACCTGGCTTCACTCTCTCTCTGATCCTCAGCAGCTGAAGGTGAGTCCTTCTTCTTCTTCGTCTTCATTCTGATTCTAATTCTTTTTACGTCTGAACTCAGTTGGTTTGTCCAGGTGAACAGTGACCTTTGACCTCCGGTGTCACCGCCACCCCGAAACACAAGGGATTATGGGTAGAAGGAGACAGAAAGCCTAGCAGAACTAAATGAAGTCTGGACTGATGCTCACATTCAGCTGCTTCTTCGTGTGTTCTGAACTGGTCTGAACACCACAGAAGAAGAGACAGACAGAGTCCATCATGTCGGATACAGTGACAGGGAGATTTGTTTTGTTTTGATGGTTCACGTTCATGTAAAAATAAAGTTATAGAAAGTCGAAGCATGTTTGAGACGCTGCAAAAAAAACAAAAACAAATTTTTTTGCGTTAATAAGCTCCTCAGCCTGAACACGCTCTGTCTCAAGTGTCGGTCTCCATTTAAACAGCTGAAGTCTTCGCTCTGTACTAACGTTTAACTCAGAAGTCAAAAACTGTCTGAAATCTAACGAGGCTTCTACTCACTTGTTTTCTTTATATTGTCTCATGTCTGATCACTGTGTAGATGTAGTAGTTGGTTGGATTGTGCACTTCTGAACCTCTTGTTTGTTGTGTGCACTGTGTGTTGTTGTGTAGTGATGATGTGTAATGTCGGGTATTTTTAAAAGTCTGTCCTTTGTATTATCCTATACAGCAGTGTTTCCCAACCTTTTTCCTTCAGGGAGCTGTCTATCCTATCACTGAGTAAACAGACGAGCCCTGACGAAGTGACATATTTTATGGATATTTCATATTATATTCAATGCATAACAATAACAGCACAGAACAACTGATAACTTTACAGTTAACCCAAATAGTGAACACAATAACTGCAGGAAGTTTGTGTAAAACGAATATTGAGCAGATTATGTGAATATTGCATCAGAGATTAGTTTTCCTGATATTTTTAGGAACGTTTTATACAATTCTCTGTATTATTTATTTTTAACTATCATACATACTTATTATGCTTATTTCAGACAGATTCAGTGTTTCCTTCTCCCTGAGGCTCTCTGGTTGTTTTAACTTTTCTAAAGCAGGACGAGGCTGTTCAGCAGAGTGAATACAGCTTCATGTGTTCAGGCTCTTATCCTCCTTTATATCTTAAAAAAATATCTAAACTTTAAAAATAACAACTACATTTAGTTCTTTTCTTCACAGAAATTAATGAAATGCTGAGATATACTGTATATATATATTTTTTTAAGTTTCTTACACTCCTTAAAACCAAGAAGTACGGAAGAGGATTAGGGCCACGTGAAAAATTTATTTGAGTTCTGACTTTAATCTCATAATTCTGAGAAAAAAGTCAGAATTGTGACTTTAAACTCAGGTTGGGAACCAGTGCTATACAAGACATTTTAGATCATTGCAGTCTATTTAAAAGCCCAGCTAGGGACTGTTCCTGTCTAATAAACTACTGAATAAATAAATACGGTGAAGAGAGGCTTCATGGGAAATGTAGTTCTGTAACTTCACTATAAGAACACAGTGTTGAAACCGAAGCCTTTTCCCTCAAAAGCTACAAAAATGTGTTTGTAAAGAATGAAAGTAAAGAATTTTAAAGAGCTGATAAATATAGTTATTAGTGCTTTTATTATCATCTGGAAGGGAAGTGTGATTAACTACGACATGGTTTTACCCCCGTGTGTGTGTGTGTGTGTGTGTGTGTGTGTGTGTGTGTGTGTGTGTGTGTGTGTGTGTGTGTGTGTGTGTGTGTGCAGCATGGCGGGCAGGAGGAAGGTGTGTTGTGGTGTTTCGGCTCTGGAGGTGACGCTCGCCGTTCTCTTCCTCATCATGACGGCGGTGTGTGTGACGCTGCTCACACTGATGGCAACCTGGCTGCCCAACACACACACAGGCAGGGACACACACACACACACACACACACACACAGGCAGGGACACACACACACACACACACACACACACACACAGTAGATGCATGTAAAACACAGAGCATCGAAGAATTTTGAGTCCAGATTTCAAGCTTCACACATTTAAAGTTTTATTTTTAATGCTGGTTTAAAATTACAATTGTCTCAACTGTGACATCATTTCTCAGCCCATATAAGGGATTGTGGCCCCGCCCCCTTTCAGTCTAATGTGAAAATGAATAGAAGAGTAAAATGATGTTAAATCCTGATACTAATACTGACTGTTTCTGCTTTACTTTGTCAGTTGAGTTCAGCATTCAGCATTTTATGAGAACCACATCCACACCATGGTGTTAGAAAAATAGGTTTTAATAATTCAGTAAAGTGTTAAAATATGTAAAAACTTCATCATATGTAATTTCTGCTGACTTTACTTCATCCGGTTTAACAGCAGGATCCAAAACTCCCACTCAGCTTCACTACAGGAGAAAAAAATCTGGATCTGGATAGAATGTGAAAGCCTGAAATGACGACACTCCTCTCCTCCCCTCAGATCCAGGACCCACCGGTCCTCCCAGTCCAGGACCCACCGGTCCTCCCAGCCCAGGACCCACCGGTCCTCCCAGTCCGCCGCCCCAGCAGGACCCCTATCTGGTCGGCCTGGGCCGGGCCGACTGCACCGGGCCCCCTGCTGAGATCCCTCTGGTCGGTACCCACACACACACACACTGCACAGCTCCACAGAGCCGTGCTGCCTTCAGGGTCTCCTCGTAAAAAAAACTCCTGCTCCCAGGTTCAGACACTGTGGTGCATTCAAGTGCTTTTGGTGCAACGTGATCTCATGAAGAGTCGTGACATGAGCAGGAACTCTGAAACACAGATTTACCTGCTCGTTTATCAGCTGTTTGATTCTGGTTTTAATTAATTTAGTGGCTGAAAGTTGTTTCCCACAGCAGCCTGTTGTGTCCCAAAGACTCTCATCAGTCTGGGTTCAGTGTCTCCCATGATGCTCTAAATGTTTCAGAGGCTTTTCACCCTGATGAGAGGAGGAAACTCTGAAAACTGGGAATTTTTTGGCATGAAAACAGTCACATTTGATGTAGAATATCAGCTAAAAATATCAGCTATCAGCAGGTTTAATACAAAGATTTAGAAAAGAAACTCATATTGGTTGAACGTTTCTTTCTCCATCCTGGAACTGAACAGCAGCTTAGTGAAGACCTTTACTGTCGGCTTATGAGGTCTCAGGCAGAACACACACACACACACACACACACACACACACACACCATGCTTTCCTTTTGAGCTGCAGGGAATCAAACTCCAAAGTCTAAACTACATTACAGGAAAGAAACATATTTTTGTCTTGGGAAAGTTCCTTTGACCGGTGTGTGTGTGTGTGTGTGTGTGTGTGTGTGTGTGTGTGTGTGTGTGTGTGTGTGTGTGTGTTATTCTCAGCAGTGAGGTCTGACTGGGTGTGTTTGGAGTCTCCACTGATAATCTTTATGGTCTGAAATCTGAGATATGAAACTGTCAGATTCTCAGTCTGCAGTCAGAAATCACTTCAAATATTTCTGAGTGGAGCTTTAAGGTGAAAATATACAACAATTTCATATAAATTAATAGTAAATAACAGAGGTGAGACCAAGTCAACTTCACTCGAGTCTCAAGTCAAGTCAGAACAAATCAAGAGTCCAGTATCAATTTAATATCTTAAAGAAAACTAAATATCTAGGACTTTTCAATGCAATATGGTTTTAATAGGATAAAAACTCGGTAAGAGCATCATGAGTTTGATTTCTATAATCAGTTTCAACTTCAATAAATTCAATCATTCCATACAAATTCAGAAAACAGAATTTAAATTCAGTCGTCTGCTGGAACAAATCTCATCACTTTCAATCTAAGTCATTTACACAAACACAAGATCTCAAGTCAAGACTTTAGAAACCTTTTCAAGTCATCAGAGTACAAGTCAGAGTCAAGTCCCAAGTCACCAGAACCCAAGTCAAGTCCAGTCTCAAGTCTTCTCTTCATGCATCAAGTCAAGTCTCAAGCTATTAAAACTGTGACTCGAGTCCAAGTCATGTGACTCGAGTCCAAGTCATGTGACTCGAGTCCAAGTCATGTGACTCGAGTCCTAGTCATGTGACTCGAGTCCCCCCCTCTGGTAAATCATGGTTTTCTCCTGTCTGTCTGATTGATTTAACTCAGCAGTGAGGATGTTTCTCTCTGATCACTGGGAGATTACTGTTGTTCTGACAACGTGTAAAAGTACCTAACCTGCTTTGTGTGTGTGTGTGTGTGTGTGTGTGTGTGTGTGTGTGTGTGTGTGTGTGTGTGTGTGTGTGTGTGTGTGTGTTCAGATGGGTTATGCGAACCCGCAGCAGACGGCAGCAGGGCTTCACACCCGCCTGTTCAGCCGAGCCTTCATCATCGACGACGGCAGGCGGAGACTCGTCTTCGTCACCGCTGACATAGGAATGATGTCACAGCGGCTGCGACTGGAGGTGGAGACACACACACACACACACACACACACACACACACACACAGGCAGGGACACACACACACATCGAAGAATTTGAGTCCAGATTTCAAGCTTCACTCATTTTAAATTTTATTTTTAACGCTGGTTTAAAATTACAATTGTCTCAACTGTGTGTGTGTGTGTGTGTGTGTGTGTGTGTGTGTGTGTGTGTAGGTTCTCCAGGCGCTGCAGGTGAAGTATGGGAACCTGTATCGCCATGACAACGTGGTTCTGAGCGGGACGCACACACACGCCGGACCGGCCGGATATTTCCAATACACACTGTTCATGATCAGCAGCAAGGGCTACATCAAGGCCTCCATACAGCCACTGGTGGACGGCATCGTCAGGGTGTGTGTGTGTGTGTGTGTGTGTGTGTGTGAGTGTGTGTGTGAGTGTGTGTGAGTGTGTGTGTGTGTGTTACTGTATTTCTGAGGACTAACCACCTTCATGTTAGGACTCAGATTTACACTCTAGCTTTACTTTCTGTCTCATGTTCCAGACTGTAGCTGGAGGAAGAGTCTGGCTCTGGTTTGTCTGTTGGCTTGTCTGGGATGATTGACAGGAGGCGGGGCCTAACACTGTGATTGACAGGAGGCGGGGCCTAACGGAACCCCAGAGAACGATAGCTATTGGCTTAAAGTTTTATTCTGGAGAGGAAGAAGCAGTTTCCTATTTTGCCTCTTCTTGTTTGTATAGACATAGCCCATCGTGACCTTAAGCCATAGTAGTAAAACTGTATTTGCTTCCAGAGTATAGACATAGCCCATCGTGACCTTAAGCCATAGTAGTAGAACTGTATTTGTTTCCAGAGTATAGACATAGCCCATCGTGACCTTAAGCCATAGTAGTAAACCTGTATTTGTTTCCAGAGTATAGACATAGCCCATCGTGACCTTAAGCCATAGTAATAAAACTGTATTTGTTTCCAGAGTATAGACATAGCCCATCGTAACATGAGGCCGGGCCGGATCTACATGAACAGAGGAAATCTGGAAGACAGCAGCCTGAACAGAAGTCCTCACTCCTACCAGAACAATCCAGAGGAGGAGAGAAGGAGGTGAGGAAAGGAGGAGAGGAGAGGAGAGGAGAGGAGAGGAGAGGAGAGGAGAGGAGAGGAGAGGAGAGGAGAGGAGGAGAGAAGGAGGTGAGGAAAGGAGAGGAGAGGAGAGGAGAGAGGAGAGAGGAGAGAGGAGAGAGGAGAGGAGGAGAGGAGAGGAGAGAAGAGAAGAGAAGAGGAGAGGAGGGAGAGGAGAGGAGAGGAGAGGAGAGATTGTGAAATTATTATTGATATTTAATTAATCCAGTTATTGATAAGCATTGATATTGGTCTCCTCCCCAGGTATAAAGCACTTATTATTATTGATTAGTATTGATATTGATCTCTCCAGGTATAAGTCCAACACAGACAAGCAGGTGGTGGTGCTGAAGTTCACTGATCTGGACGGAGATGGGATCGGCATGCTCAGGTACAAACACACAATATCCTCCTGTGATAAAAATAAACTTTATTTACAGAGCGCATTTCAGACAAAGACATGCAGTGCAACACACTTTACAAAAGAAAAGAGAGGAACCTCCAGAGGTGTGAGCAAGTCAACTCTGCTCCAGTCCCAAGTCAGTCTCGAGTCTCGAGGCTCAAGTCCAAGTCAAGTCCAAGTCTCAAGTCAAGTCTCAAGTCTAAATGTAGAACAGCAAGTCAAGTCAGAACAAATCAAGAGTCCAGTATCAATTTAATATCTTAAAGGAAACTAAATATCTAGGACTTTTCAATGCAATATGGTTTTAATAGGATAAAAACTCGGTAAGAGCATCATGAGTTTGATTTCTATAATCAGTTTCAACTTCAATAAATTCAATCATTCCATACAAATTCAGAAAACAGAATTTAAATTCAGTCGTCTGCTGGAACAAATCTCATCACTTTCAATCTAAGTCATTTACACAAACACAAGATCTCAAGTCAAGACTTTAGAAACCTTTTCAAGTCATCAGAGTACAAGTCAGAGTCAAGTCCCAAGTCACCAGAACCCAAGTCAAGTCGAGTCTCAAGTCTTCTCTTCATGCATCAAGTCAAGTCTCAAGCTATTAAAACTGTGACTCGAGTCCAAGTCATGTGACTCATTACAATGGTCTAACCCTACCAATTATTATTAACCCCGCCTCCTGCCAGCTGGTTCGCTGTCCATGCCGTCAGTATGAAGACCACCAATCAGATGGTGAGCAGCGACAACATGGGATACGCCTCCTACCTGCTGGAGCAGGACAAGAACCGAGGGGCTTTACCTGGACAGGTGGGTGAGGAACAGTGACTTGAAACTCAGAAAATGAAACTGAGAAAAATGACTTAACTTCATCATCATGAACTGACCTGACAAAAGTAGTCTTGGTAGAGAAGTGAACAGCAGCCTATAGTGTTTAGCAGCAGTCATGGGTCTAATTAAAAAAAAAAAAAATCTAAACTGAAATCTAAAGTTAGGTATGACATTTGACCTTTGAAAAACACAAAAAGTGTTACTAGTATTTACCTTTGTAGGACAGAATGGTTCTTATGCCCATGCTAACATGCTAACGCTAGCTGCTACTAGCTATGTTAGCTTGTGTGCTAATCAGATGTGTTAACAACAAGACAGTGATGGTTAGCTGACCAGATGCTATGGTTAGCTAGCTAACAAGCTGACATTATCTAAACACTAAATCAGTGGTTCTCAACTTGGGGTCTGGGGACCACCAGGGGTCCTTGAGGGCATCCCAGGGGTCCCCAGCAAATTGATGAATTGTTAAACTATTTCATTTACAAGAACAATTATAGAATGTGAAGAATGACTTTTTTGATCATAGTTTCTCTGTTATCTCTCTACCTACAATAAAGACAGTCATGGAGTTCTGGACAAAGTCATATCTAACAATAAAAATATTCTCAGATTTGGGTCCGAGAGAAAAAATCTCATCAAATGGGGGTCCGTGGCCCTGATGTGGACTACATTAGGGGTCCATGATATGAAAAAGATTGAGAACCACTGCACTAAATCAATCAGATGGATCAGTGATGAAATGATCAGTTCAGTCAGAAACAGACAGAAATGAACCGTCTGTTCAGTTCTGCTGAGACAGAAACACAGTCAGCTGTTCACAGAGCTGAGGACCTCCAAGATGGCCGCCGGAGGGGGCGGAGTTACATGAGCTGTGTTGTGTGTCTCAG
>NW_027283965.1:0-12790 GCF_046629955.1 Centroberyx affinis | reverse complement strand
TCTCTAATCTGTGAATGGTAAATTAATCCCTGTGGAGTTTCTATGGTTGTCTCTCTATGGAGAGCTATGGGGGATTAGGAAGATAGAATCAACACAGCTTCATAATCTCATATACAGACACCAGGCCTGGACAGGGACCACTGGGTTGTGTTTTAAAGCCACAATCAGCAAGTTTTCATTTATACATCGATGGTTCTGCAAAAATCATATCATGCCATACTGACAGATGAAATTATCTCCATCATAAAATAGGACCCATAGAATTTAAAATCCCCAAAACAGCAAAAAACATAACCAGTGGGACAATGAATTGTTCCTGTTGCATAGTGAGTGTGTTGCTTTGGCGGCCTCTCTTTGGAGATATGAGGACTTGGGAGAGGACAGAATGTAATGCAGGGTGGGGTATACCCACGGATTTGGTATTTAAATTGGAATATGCCATTGTAGAATGTTATTCTTGAAGGCATTCCATCAATTAAAACATTAAACTCTCTTGTAAATGTTGCCATTTGTCATTTGTCATATTGGTACCCCTTTTTAACGCAAAACAGTTGTGTTGTGTGGTATGTGACATTAAAGAACTGTTTTAACTTATCTTTTAAGTCATTTGACAACAAAAAATGTTTCCCGTCCGATGGTTTCATTTTTAGTGGCAGGGCTGCCCTTTTTGCTGAGGCTTGGACTATGGATTGTGTCTTTACAGGAGAATATGTTATGGCAGGATATTGTTCTGAGAAGGTAATCCAACTAGAGATCGATAGACTGTCACAACCCACTTAATTGAACAAGCTGGGAAAATGAATTTGTTATTGGCAAGATAGATAGATATAGATAGATAGATAGATAGATAGATAGATAGATAGATAGCGTACCCTTTTACTTCCTTTTATATTCACACATTTCCTTTTTATTCTTTTCCTTTCATTTCATTTTTCCATTTTCCACCTCCTTTTACCTTCTCCTACATACAACTCTGGATGTTGTTTTTTTCTTCAAAACTGTCTGTCAGCATAGTGTGTGTGTGTGTGTGTGTGTGTGTGTGTGTGTGTGTGTGTGTGAAAGAGAGTGAGTGCATGTGTCTCTCTGTGTGTAAGCTCCTCAGTTGTGTACACATGGTTAATTCCCCCAACAGACTTCTACACACGCACACAAGCGCACACACGCACAGACTGGTCATTCCTGCCTGCATCAGCATTGTATTGGAGGAGGGAGGGAGGAGGATACAGAGGTAGGAAAGGAGAAGAGGAGGTTGGAGGATGGATGGATAGAGTGATAGAAAGAGAGGAATACAAAGGAAAGATAAGGGAAATGATGGGGGAAATGGAAACAGTGGAGAAAGTAGTTCTTGCAAGCAATGCTTTGTCTTTTTGAATTACTTTGCCAACACATTCCCAAACAGACTCATTATTCTGTGTGTTAATCCAGTTTTAATACACCCTTAAAAATATTCTTCAACATTGTCTCTTGAGCAGTACTCATACATATACAGTATATGTACACACAGACATACTATCCTCTCCACCTTTCAAGATGACATGGCCCCAATGGAGCTAGCAGTGGCACACACACACACACACACACACACACACACACACACACACACTCCTTGACACGGCCCCGATGGAGCTAGAAGTGGGTAATTAAAATGTAAATATTGATATTTTATTATTTGAAATGGCTCCACAGCAATGCTCTTAATGTCACTCCATCTGTCGTCTCCACGGAGACTGGGGGTTGCCCTCGACGACCGTCTGCCCCCACCCGGCAACAGCTATAACACCCGACGACCGCCGCCGTGATGCCACGTCTCCATTTTGGGTCTAATTAAGTGTTAAATATTAGCGCCTGCAAACACAGAGGCAGCGCACACACACACACACACACACACACGCACACACACATACACAGTGACAGTACACATATCCTCCTCTCCACCTCTCTCCCTTTCTCCCCCTCTCTCTCTCTCTCTCGCTCCCTCTCGCACACACACACTCACACAGCACTCATCTCCACTCCAGCGATGGGAAGATTTTAAGTGTTAATCTTGCAGTGCTGCTGATGGTGTCTAATGTATGCAATTAACAGTCAGCCAGGGCTGAGGGTTTGGTAATTAGCTGGCTGTTCACACTGATTAGAGGCTACCGCAACCCTACTACTGCTCTACTCTCCCCGAGGCCGTAGAGGGGGGAGGTGGAGGGGGCTGGGGGAGGTGGAGGGGGGGTAGAAGGAGAGGACGAGCGGGGGGATAGCTAGACGATATGGTAGCCCACAATATGAGACGGGATGAAGGTGAGTGTGATGACGGGTGTGTATGCACGTATGCGTGTGAGAGAGGGAGACAGATGCAGGAAAGACAGCAGTATACTTGAGGAAACTAAATTCGTCTGGTTTGTGCAAACAAAAAGACACTTTTATGGAGAAAATGAAGCGCCACATTGGCTTCGGCCTCCTCAGTGTGCACAGGATGGCTGGCCAAACTAGTGGAATTCTGCAGTTGGTCTGAAATGTCACAATTGGCTGTGTGTCCTTGTGGGAAAGCGTCTCTATTTCCTTTTCCAGTTGATTGCCTCTGTTTACATCTGCGTGCTAACATGTCTGGTAACAGTTACCTCTTTAATCTTCATGCGCCCCCACTGGTTTGGAGTGTCAAATAAAAGAACAATACAAAGCTGCAACGAGTATATTCACATTTGTATGCGGCAAGGTGTTCAACCGTGGTTCGTTTTCAGGCGGTATTTTCACAATGAAGGCAAGTTTCCCTTCATTGTGACTATAGCGCGTCTTAAAGGAGAGAGGGGAGTGGAGGGAGATAGAGAGACAGAGGCAGGGAAAAGGGAGGGCCGGAGGTCAAAAGAAGGGGTGAGGAGAGAGGGAGGAATAGAGATGGTGAGTGGGTGTGGGGTAATATTCTATTGTTTTCTATTCTATTTTGGCTACACTTTGGCCACACCACACTCACACACACACCTTTGACGCACTGATAGATGGGGGTTTGATTTGGCAATGGGATTTATTTGTCAATGAAAGATGAAGCTCAATTTGTGATATGCAATTTCATATGGTATCAACTCCACATGACACACTATGTTTTGTATAATCTAAGTGAGTATGCACATGTATGAGTGTGTTCGTGTGTGTGTGTGTGTGTGTGACTGTGTCTTTAAGCCCTTCTAAATTAGCTGGTTCTCTGGGTAGATTTGTTTCCATCTCGTTGCGCATCTCTGTGTAATTGGGTCAGCTGGTGGATGTGTGTGTGTGTGCATGTGCGTGGATATGTGTGTGTGTGTGTGTGTGTGTGTGACAGCATTTGTCAGTGTGCATGCTTTTATTTTTGTGTGTGTATTTCTTGTGTGTGTGTGCCGTTCTAGCTTGGCCAAGACCATCACAGGGGGTCCGTGTTCATTTGGGCCGGCGTCTGGCCGTATGGTACAAAACAGTTTGGGGCGTGCGCATGCACACACACACGCACACACACACACTCAAAAAGCAGCAAAAGGGAGCACTTGAGTTGCACAGCATGCAACAATGCGCACACTAACACAAATTTAAACACAAACACATACAAAAAGCGGAGAGAGCATGGAGTCACACAACACTGGAGTCATACAACACAGTGTGCATACAAAGCAGCACACAAACAGACATACACACACACACACACACACACACACACACACACACAGGGCAGTGTGTGTGAATGTGCCTGAAACTGTTGGAAACCTCACGTGTCCCAATGCAATCTCTATCTCAGTGGGCCGGGAGCCTTAAATCTGTCCCCTGCAGAATACAATAGAATGTGTACATGCTACACATAGCCAATCCACTCTCCTCCTCTCACCTACAAGGAACTAAAAACACCATAACAACACCTGAAAAATGTTGAATGGTCCATTCATTACTACTTCAGAATTGACTATTGTTAAAATTAGAGGAATTATGAAAAAACAGCAATTTATTTATCCATCAAAAATGAATGAATGCGCACCTGCTGTTGTCCGTTTGAGTCAGTTGCTCAGCTCTCAGAGAAACTGAACAGGCTCTCAAAAGTAGCCAGTTTTCAGAGGGTAACTGTAATTTATATTTTCACACTAGATGAACACACATAGCCCCCCACACAGTGCCCCTACGCTTTGCCTAGGGGCACTGTGGCAGTGTTGTTGGGCACCACAGATATAATGCCAGCCACTCTCCAGTCACTAAGCGAACAGCTGGAATACACCGTCTGTAATGGGTATCACACCAGTCGTCTTTTGCTTATTTGTCAAATCTGTAGCTTTAGGCCAGCTTGCCACCCCATATACAACTACCTTCCAGAATGCTCTTAGTGTGAACTCAGTCTTTGCTGCATTGTGTTAAATTTCTGCGACAATGTGTGAAGCTTTTCCTTACAACCACCTAAGACTGATGCATCTTGATAAGTGTGTGACTCTTTGCTGTTGCATTATTGAGACAGACTGAGAGGTTTCCTATTAAATGTGCCCTAAGGCCATGATCATGCTCAAGTGCAAAGCACAGCGGTGAGTGTCGTTAGTGACAGAGAGGGCAAGAGCTCAAAGGGCGCAAGGAGCGTTACAACCTGCTAATTTCTACACAAATATCTAATTTGCGTTAGCTAGCTAACCTGAAGTAACAAAGTGGATGCCGTTGTTGAAAATAAAATGCCCAAGATAAATTGATTTCTCTTCTGCTCTTGAAGAAGAGAATGAGGAGCTAAAGTTAAAATAAGTGTGCCTGCTGTAACCACACCATTGACAATAACTAAAAAAAGCGTCTCATGTGATCACAGCCTAAATAGGCATTTAAAAGATGCAGTACATATCATTTTTAATTCTGAATTTTGAATTAAATCACACGTCATCCCTCTTGCTCTTTCACTCTCTGCTGTATAAACACCGTTTGAATAATCTTGTATCAACAAACTTCTCAGCAGTTTCAAAATAACACACAAACACATACAGTAAGTCACAGTATGAATCCTGCATTGCATTGCCGTGACAGTGTGTGAAGACTAGTCGTGTGTTAATAACTGGGACCAGATCAGCAGTACAACCAGTTCTCACATCAATCACATTAATACGCACACACACACACATATACACACACACACACACACAGCATAGCCTTATCTGACACATCATTTATTACAGATATACACAGGCACTCAAATACACACACACTCATATGTATGTATAAATACCCACACTGATGCCATAAACTGTACACACACACCACACATACACATACACACACACACACACACACACACACACACAAGTGCACAGGTACTCATAAGCATCACGATCAGATCTCACTGGTACGCATTTGCCCTGTAACCATGAGAAAACAAATATAGGGCTGCTGGATGTGTGTGTTTGTGTGTGTCTGTGTAACAACTGGGGCGTGAGAGAGGGCTATCCTGTGTGTGTGTATACGTATGTGTGTGTGTCTGTGTGTGTGTGTGTGTGTGTGTATGTGTGTGCCAGACTGTTGTGCGGTCTCGGGTGTAAACGTGCAGTCAGGACTCATTTGGCAGACAAACAGGCCGCAGGGTGGCTGGGGAATCGACGTGTGTGTGTGTTTGTCTGTATGTGTGTGTCTGAGAGAGCAAGGGGAAGAGAAAAAAGAAAGAGAGCACGAGAGCAAGCAGTAGAGGTTAAGTCTGCATGACTGCACTGCAGCCTCTTTCTGTCAGACCAATGTATGGCGCGCGCACACACACACACTATATTCATACATATATTGTGTTAATACATGAGCAGATACACCCATACATACAGTAAGTACACAAACAGACAGACACACACACACACCCCCAAATAGATAGTTGTGGTCATTCAGGTAAACAGTAGACCTCACTCTCACCCTATCCCACCACAAACATTATGCATACACCTGTATTTGGTTAATACACATTCACACAATTAAAAGAGGAGAGGAGAGGAGAGACCAAAGGCAACAGAGTGAACCAAATGTAAACAATACAAGTGGATTCATCTCCAAACAAACTAGATGTACAATTAGTTTTAACAATATCAATTTTAAGTTTTTAAGCCACCTAGCATTAGTAGAAGACGCAGCTAACATAAACAATTTGACTCAAAAAAGCACCACGAAGGATATGAAGCATAATGTTGGGAAATTACTAATGCTAAAGGTCACGACTGTAAATGGTGTTCAATTTGTGCCAGCATCAGTGTTCTCATTTACCACCTTAACCTCATCAGACCATCTCTACCCGGCTAAGACGAGCAAGTTTAGTTTACATCTGCTTTCCACATAGTGTTCCCTATCCTGAGTATGACTTAATTGAAATGTGGCCAGCTGACATCATGTTGCATATCAGAACACACACACACTCACACATGATCAGAGGCACAACAGGCCATCATTGAGCATGTATGAGATGATGTTGGCTTGGGTCTCAGATAGATTTACAGCAAATATAATATTTGTTATCTCATAAAAACCTCAAACATAACTTTACTTGCAGGTTTATGTCCTAAGGGTAAGAGTGGCAAGCACACTGTTTAGCTAGCATTAGACATATTATCATAACTAATTTCACATAAATAATACAGTATTAATGAGGAAGATTTGGTATGTCACATGTTCAAGCAAAGCCTTGACCTTAATTGATTTGATTAGCTTATCTTTAGTATTATCAGGTTCATTCTACATTACACCTCACCGACCCACACACACACACACACACACACACACTCACAATACACAGCACACTACACCATATGTCCCATAGAAAAGCCATAAAACATAAACAAATACACATACACAAACACACACACAACAATAGGCAGAGAGGAAATGTAATTAGAGCCAAATAAGGAACCTTCTTTTGTCAAGTTAAATCACAGGTATAAAAGAAAGGTCTTCCCTTCATCCCCCCTCTCGCTCTCTCTCTCTCTCGCTCTCTCTCTCTCTCTCTCTCTCTCGCTCTCTCTCTCTCTCTCTCGCCTTTCTTTCTTCTCTCCTCTCTTCCCATCGCACTCTCTTTCTCGTGCTCTCTCTCTCTCTCTCTCCATCAATACCTCTCTCTCTCCATCATCAGCACTAAATTCCCATTGATGTTTCTTTTCTTCTGCTGTATCGATCGCTTCATGAGAAGGAGGGGAGGAAGGGAGGAAGGGAAGAAGGGAGAGATGGCGTTATCTGTTAATTAATTTGTCCTGAAGCCGGCCGCCTATTAATCAGACAGATAAGAGGCATTGGATGGCTGAGCGGCGCAGACAGGCTGTTAGGGAGGGGCGGGGGTCGGGGAAACACACACACACACACACACACACACACACAAACAGAAGACAGTCGTGTACACACACACACACAAATAGAGATGTGGACAAGCTCATGCAGAGACTCACTTACAGAAATGTGTACGCATGGGAATGTATGCATACACATAAAATGCAAACATGCAGGCAAAAAAGCAGGCAAACACACATAGACAAACATACAATGCAACCATGCGCATTCAAATACGCCACAATATAGGCATGAACATATGCACACAGACACAGACACTGGCAGACAAAAATGCACACACACACTACACACAAGCACCACATCCTGATAAAAATCATTGATGGACCTCAATAAAAAAAGCTCCACTTTCAGCTCAATAAACTAATCATGGGGCTTTTAATTATTGGTGTTTGCTGTGTGTGTGTGTGCGTGTGTGTGTGTGTGTGTGTGTGTGTGTATTATATGTGTGGTGGGGAGGGAGATATTTGTTGATAGCGGTCTATGTGTAAATCTAATTATTTACCAACAGCTAGTAATATGTAGTGTTTGAGATAATGCTTACTCTCAGACTTGTACACACACATACACTCTTTGTGTGTATGTGTGCATGAATGTTTCTCTGTGTGTTTGTGTGTGTGTGTGTGTGTGTGTGTGTGTGTGTGTGTGTGCGTGTGCGTGTGTGTGCTACTCAGTCCCAAATTGCTCTATTGGAGCCGCTCAATGGCCACTGGTGCTCGATCAAATCCCACCAAATGAATGACAAAATAACTAAAGTTAGACTAATATAACAATAATAATTAATAAGTACAACAGAATATAACCATGATGCACATGGATGTATCTGACCTTCAACAGTGCAGCTCCTATGTCAGCCCACTGAAAACACACACACACACACACAAACACAGCAACAACATACAACACCACTCAACAGCATTAAATGATGATAACCCCTCACTCAATTTTTTCTGTTTCCTTCCCTTCACTTGACCCCAGGGTTTGAGGAGATTCTATACCTGTGTGTGTGTGTGTGTGTGTGTGTGTGTGTTAATTTTAGCAATGCCAGCTCTTATTCCCCCTGCCCCTGATGAGTGGTGAAGTACTAAGGACCCCCTTAAGACATCTGCCTCTGTGAATGAGAGGTGTGTGTGTGTGTGTGTGTGTGTGTGTGTGTGTGGGTCTGTGTGAAGACCCCCTTAAGAAATTCACCTCTAATCCCTTCTGATGATTTCATTAAGTAGAGGAGAAGACACTGCCAGTTGGCAATGATACTGCTCCCTTCACTGTGTGTGTGTGTGTATGTGTGTGTGTACATATGTGTGTTTGTGCATCAATCATATACTGTATATTTGGATTCATCCCTCTGTCTGTGTGTGCTTATGTGTGTGCATCTGTGATGTGTGAGTACAGCAGTGTGTACAAATGTGTCCATCTATACGTGAGTGTGTGTGTGTGTTTGTGTGTGTGTGTGTGTATCCTAATGTGATGAGAGATGTTAACGGTTGTAGATAGAATGAATTAGAGCTCGTTACAAACAACAATAGCCTGCAACCTGGGCATAATGAGACGCCTGCCATTACCCATCAACACACTGGGAGATAAGAGCCCCTAACACACACACACACTCACACACACACACACACACACACACGTACCCACACACACTCCCTACCATCTCAAGAGGAGGCACATCACAGCAGATGTTGTTGAAGAAATATCTCCCTTCTCATCTGCCTGCTTCCCCTGGCAGGATGCTCCTCTTAAACACACACACATACACGCACGCACACACACACAGTGAGCTCTGACAGGTGCGCTCACCTAGGCCACTGTCTTTGTCTTTCTTATGAAGGCGTCACACACACACACACACACGCACAAACACTCACACACTCACACACACACACACACACACAGGCAGGCAGGTGTGAATAGACAGGTGTGTGAGGAGAGGACAGCTGCGAGGAAAGGTGTGAGTGGGCAGGTGTTCCATTAAAGAGATAGAGAGACAGAGAGGGAGAGAGTGAGGGAGTGAAAGGGAGAGAGAGAAACAGACTGATACACTCAGTTAGAGAAAATGATAAAAAGAAAGAAAAAGTGATGAAGAAACACAATAACAGAAAGTGAGGTTATATATCTTAGTAAGGAAGAGAGACAGTCAATATAGAAAGTTAAGGTGCAAGAACAAACAAAACAAAGCAACAAAAACAAAAAAAAACAGCTAGCCAGAGTGTGAAAGAGAAAAAGACATGCAGACAGAGATGTATAGAGACAGACGGAGAAACAAAAAGTGAAGACAGAGACCGAAGCAGACACACAGATGGTCAGTCACACACAGAGACAGACACACACAGATAAAGAGGCATAGATTGAGATTGGAGAGAGAGAGAGAGAGACAGACAGATACAGACATAGACAGATAGAAAGACACGGATTGACACCGGAGAAAGCAGGAGGTTTGAGGCTGTAGCAGCAATTAGTGTGTGTGTGTGTGTGAGCGGCACAGCAGCGATGGCCAGCATTGATCCATGGAGGTTGTGTCAGGGGGAGATAAGGCCTGCCTTTCCCCAGAGAAGAGCCCCCGGCACAGGAGGAGGAGGAGGCCTCTGGTCAGCTGGATGATGAAGGGGGGGGCAGGGAGGGAAGGGAGGAGAGCAGGCCTTGACCCTCTCCCCTCGCTTCAAAGCCAGCTTTATTTGCTCTGTTTCTCTCCCTTTCTTCCTCCTCCTCACTTTTACTTTCAGATTCCAATTCAATTACTTTACCAGCATGACTGTTTATCAGACACAGTGTTGCCAAAGCAGTATACAAAATGTACATTTTCATTACCAAAAAAAATAAAGTTTATCAGTCTTCCCACTGGTCACTTCACTGGACATTTCTGGAATATCATGGAATTTTGGGAGGTGTTTTCCAGACAGGGAAGGTCAGGGAGTTTGTTCAATTATCTGGGAAATCAGGGAATATCGGGGAATTTTACTTCACTTTACAAGAATAAACCACAAGTTAGTTGGTGGTTTTTCTCCACAGCAAATCCAACAGTAGTAGAAACCAGACTGTTTACCCCTGTACAACTTTTCTGAGCTGAAAAACATTAACAAACCAAGAAGAAATTATTTGATTGGAGATAATTGATTGACTTTCTCAATTCAATTCAATTCAATGTGCTTTATTGGCACGAAAGTTCACAGACAATATTGCCAAAGCAGCAACATGAATATCAGTCTAGGTGTGTGTGTGTGTGTGGGTGTGTGAGTGTGTGTGTGTGAGAGAGAGTCAGTGCCTGGACAGAGGAACTGGGTTGCTGTGTGTTCAGCTCCCGTACCCAGAGCCTCCATCGCACAGTGAGGATCAGTAAACTATGTGAAGGAATTAATGTTTGCTGGTAACAAGGATTACACACAACACACAAGGGTTTCTCTCTCTCCTTGTCTCTCTCTCGCTTCACTTCGTTTCTCTCTTCCTATATGGAATTAATTTTGATCAAATTTGATTACCATTTAACATATATTTCTCTCCCCAACTTCCCTCCCTTTCCTCTCCCTGTCTCAATCACCATCAGGTTTCTCTACGCTGTCTTTGGCAGACCAGATGAGTCTACTGCAGAGCGCATGGATGGAGATCCTGATCCTGCGTGTTGTGTACCGCTCGCTCTCCTTTGAAGACAAGGTTGGTTGTGTCTTGCTCACATCAAATCAAACCTCAGAGTACACAGATTTATTCTTAATCTCTTCACCTGTCCATGTCTGTGTTTTAGCTGGTGTATGCTGAGGACTACATCATGGATGAGGACCAGTCTAAGCTAGCAGGACTTCTGGACCTGAACAATGCCATCCTCCAGCTGGTCAAGAAGTACAAAGCTATGAAACTAGAGAAGGAGGAATTTGTCACTCTCAAGGCCATTGCTTTGGCTAACTCAGGTAAGACGTCCTTCACTCTCAGCAGATGTTTGTGGTGGCCATTTTGTGTCCCTTCCCATGAGCATTCAGTTAAACTCAACCAAAAATTGTTCCAGTAAAATGATTCATACACACTACTAGCCCATAGCAGTAAGGATGGTATGGGGCCCACTAGGATATGGCAGAATAAATACTCTGTGTAAAGAAATTAACAATACTGTTATAACACCATTTTGTATATAAATAAAATATTGTATGCAATTGTATAGGTTCATGAAGCAAGAGAAAGAGATTTAATATTATATTAATTTAATGAGTGTTAGAGAGAGAAAACCCTCTCATGTAGTTTTGATCTTGCTTTACTCAGAACTACAAGCTACCGTATGGCCTTGGAACACAGAGGTGCTACACAAATAAATGTGTGGCTATAAGAGTGTGATGGGACAACTGTGTGTGTGTGTGTGTGTGTGTGTGCGTGTGCGTGTGCGTGCACGCCTGGTGGAGAAAGAGTTAATCCTAGGAATCTCCAGTCCCACGGGACTCATTTGAGCTGAACCATCAAAGGACTGATTTAAATACTCACCACACACACACATACATACATACATACACACACATACGCACACACACACCGACAACCATGACACATACTCTCACACATTGGGACAGTTAATCTTTTCCAGTAAAGCCATGCCATCAGCTGTCCGACCTCCCCCTTTCTTTGGCACCCCTAAAGCCCCACACACACACACACACACACACACACACACACACACACACACACACACACACACACATACACACACAGTTGTCCCCTCATACTCTTATAGCCACACGTGTTCAAACATTACAGATGCATACACGCATGCATACACACACACAGACGCACACTACCAACACAAACACCTTCATACGTACACATGCGCACATACACACAAACACACACTCAGACACACACACACACCTTCAACTTGAAGCCCCCCCCACCCCCCACCCCAGACAAAGTGGCGATCCCTTTTACAATTAGCATAGTCGTCTCTTCAGATGCCTGTTAAATAAGGTGCAATCATTAGCACCCAAAGTCTGTCGATAAAGCCCCCTCTCTGATGTTGTCCAGCTGCATCGACAACTGACTGACACACACACACACACACACACACACACCCCTTCTTCCTCCCATGACCCCGTCTTTTGAACTTTGTCTTGGAAGCCGGCCAGCTCTTCAGTACTCTTTAATTACAAGGGGGAAGCTGTCAATACAATGTGTTTAAATGGGAGAAGCAATGGGAGAGCTTTGAATAGGGAGGGAGGGATCATTTGTTCTGATTCTGCAACCATCTACACACACACCCCAACAAGTTCTCACACACACACACACACACACACTCACACACACATATACAAATTCACTCATACACAATCACATATGAACATTTTCAAAAACACTGGAGTCACATATGCACATTTTTAAAAAGACTGGCACACACACACTCAAACATAGACAATACATGTGTATAAGCATACACAAATGCACACCACACATACCACACACACACACACACACCTCTCACAAAATATTGACAGATTGTTTTCCTGAGGGCCATGTGTGACAATCAATCTCTTGGCCGTGCCTG
>NW_027283964.1:0-13695 GCF_046629955.1 Centroberyx affinis | reverse complement strand
TCCCCGGTGCTTTGAATTACAGAAGAAAGACACCATCAGAATGCCGCTTCCTTGTGACTTTTAAATACTTCATGTTTCTGTTTCTGTGCAGAATAACCGTCCTGTGCAGCTCGGTGGGAGGGTGAGGGGTTAAATCCCACCACTGAGACCACTAATAGTAAAAAATACATTTATAAACACGCATTTATTGCGCTGGTTCTTCGGATAAAAAAAAAAAAAAACGGCCACCAAATGTTCCGTTTTACGATTTCCCGACTAATTGAAAGATTGATTCCCTAACCTCACTTCTGTTTGCTTTTTAAAGTTAAATAAAGTGAGATGTGGGTGTAGGCAGGGCGCTTAAAGCCGTCTAACAGTGCGGATCAGATAGTTAGAAGTGTGTGTGTGTGTGTGTGTGTGTGTGTGTGACTGAGGGGGGGGGGGGGGGGGGGAGTGCAGGCCATGTGACCCGGCTTCTATTATGCTGATTGAATTAACCCGAGTCGGATCGTAAAAAGCAAGGAGTGAAATTTTATGGTTTTTAACGACCTCCGCGAAACACGGTGGAGAATTGAGCTTATGGAGCCGCTGTTTCAATGTAGAGGGGAGATGGAGCGGATTTCCACGATTCAGCAGGAAAAAAAAGCAAGACGTGTGACCGTGGGGAGTGTTAGCATCAGAATGCACACGCACACACACACACACACACACACACACTCACAGATAAACACACAGAAGAATCCCTCGTTTCAGCAGAAAAGTGTAGATTGTGGCATCCAGACTGCGTTTGAAGACATACAGATAAATAAACAAGGCATGCACACACACACACACACAGACAAACACACACACACACACACACACACACACACACAGACACTGCTGAGGTTCACTTTAATGTGCTGATATCCCCATGAGAAGCCAGGCCCAATTTATATCAATTTACCAATTTCCAGAGAAAGCACAATTCTCCAGCAACCCACAGGAGAATGTGTGTGTGTGTGTGTGTGTGTGTGTGCATATGTATATATGTGTGTGTATGTATATGTGTGTGTGTGTATGTATATGTGTGTGACTCAGGAGAATAGGAGCAAAGCCAAATTGGTCAACTTTTGTCTATGGAGCTATCCATGTAAAACCCTGATCTAATTAGGATGTGGAATTCTGTGAAATTGTCTAGTGCAGATGGGGCTGTTTGGTGTGTGTGTGTGTGTGTGTGTGTGTGTGTGTGTGGGCGCATGCAGGCATGTATGTGTTTGTGTCTTGTGCTTGTGTTCAGCCAGCTAAAGTTTCATGACTGCACAGAGACCTGGGAGGGGTGGGGAGGGGTGGGGAGGGGAGGGGGGGGCAGAGGGCAGAGCTGAAGAGAAGACGAGGGACGGGGAGAAGAGCATGTATGAATGTCTTTGTGTACAGATGTGTGTGTGTGTGTGTGTGTGTGTGTGTGTGTGTATGGGAGTGTCAGAGGAGGGGGGATGGAGGGAGGGGGGTGATGGAGGGAGACAGAGGAAGGTGAGGAGGACAGGAGGAAATGGACTTAGCAGCCGTTCAGTTCCTCCCTTTAACCTCACATGTGGCATCTGTGTCTTTATAGTGGACCGGGGGGTGGGGGTGTGACCATAAATCTGCCTACTCAAAAAACCATTTAAAGCTGTGAAGCATTTTTCACATGGTCCGCCGGGAGTTTGATTCGATAATTCAATATTATCGTTTATCGTCTTTCAGTGGAATCATATCGTGATGATATGAAGATATTTTGATATCGTGACACATTTCTGCTGTCTGAATTGATGATGACAAGCAAATTTTACTTAAAAACTCTCATTAAATGAGGTACGGTAGGAATATTATTTGAATATTTCTGTTTTGTTTGACATCTCACCTAACATCACCATTCGGTTCAATGAGATGAACATTAATTTGATTATTTAACGTGATTTTGCATACGTGAACCATATCGTGATAGATATTGATATCGAGAAAAATCCTTATGATTATCATGCTATTGATTTCAGCCATATATCACCCAGCCCTAAAATGCTATATAATTATATTACCATACATTTTCACCTCTTTCTGTTCAGTATTTCCATTTCTATTTCTTTTATATTATTATATTTCAACCATATCTCCCAACCTTATGTTTTGGATATAAGTGAAAGTCTTCAGAAGCTCAAACTTCATCAACAGAAAGTCCGAAGGGAGAAAAGAGTCAAGTCACAGTGCTGGACACACGTTTTTTGATTGACAGCTGATCTCCGGGAAGAGCAGCACATTCCATGAAACATTTTCAGAAACAAAATAAATAAAATATAGGATATCTTGGAAGTGTAAAAAAATCTGCTGACGGTGTGAATAAGCAGAGTAGGGTGAAGTGGAGGCAAATACAGAGCTGTGAGAGACTCTGACAGTGGAAGCACGGCTGTATTAGTGGCATGTATGTTTATGTTCTCGGCAGCCTTGGCTCAAAATCCATAAAATCTTGGTTATGCGCTCGCTTTTGTGCATCTGGTTCCTATGGAAATGGCAATATGTATATACCGCTCTTATCGGAGAGGCTCGAAGGCTGCGAGGAGGAGGAGGAGGAGGAGGAGGCGGCGAGCTGGAGTGCAGAGCGAATGAGAGGGAAAGGAGAAGGAGAGTGAGAGAGAGTGAGATGAAAAGGATGCCTGCCTCATGTTTTGCGATCAATGCTTTCAAGCCAAAGCCTCCCACCTCCTCTCTCTTTTAGAATTACACTCTCCTCCTCCTCCTCCTCCTCCTCGCTGAAGCCCTCTTCTCATCGAGCCTTCTCTCTTCTGTCGTGGAACGGGAGTCATTTTTTTTTCTTCGGGGGGGATCGAACGGAAAGTCCCCGGCGGCATGGAAACGAAACAGGCGGCTAGTGCTTTCTACATGCTCGGCTGGAGGGGGGGTGGAGGGGGGTGGGGGTGGGGGGGGTGAGTGAATGAGTGAAACTACGTCCACCTAACCCTAAACCTGCACTACAGCCGCTACCCACTGAGCAAAAGACGTGATTTCAACATCGCGTCTATGGCTTTAGCTCTCATATAGCCCAGGATCATTACGGCTATGTATAGACCTATTTTAGACCAAGCAGTAAATACATTATTACAATGAATATATATCTGTAAATACCAAAAAATATGCACCAGAGAAGTCCTGCAGACTAGCCTACAAGATAATTATCTGAGCACAAGAAGTCATTTCAACATTGCGTCTATGGCGTAGCTCTCATATAGTCCCAGGATAATATTGTCTATGTATTGACATCTAATAAACTTTCACTAGGGCTGAACGATTGATATGATCTGCGATATTAGAGGGAATGATCATTTTTACTTCATTATTCTCATTTTCATTGAAAAACCGTATGGAAATGATTATGGTGTGATTTTTGCGTGGATCCTGTACCAAACAAAGATGTTTTCTTAAAGATGTATAGAGCTACACTGCTAGATGCAGATAAGCCCATAAGGCACTGAACACTTATTTTCTACATAAAGTAAGACAGACATAAATAGAGTATCTGTGGGTCCTTAAAAAGTCTGGAAAAGATCTCATTTTAAGGCCTAAAAACATTAAAATGTCTTAAATATTGTTATTTTAGATCTTATATGAGTATGTTAGTATTTGCAGATTACTTAAATTCAGTGATGTTTAGTTGACACCATGGATTGTTAGTAGCTGTAGTTGTTAATAGTTTCACCAATAGATGTGACTGGCAGTAGAATTGGCTTTATTTTCTTATGTTGTATTACATTACTTTCACTTAGAGTTGATCACAGTAAGTCTGACCCATATGCATATCCACTGTTAGATTAATTAGATTGAATCTTCTGTCATAAACATAATTAGACATCGTGCCCTAAACATCTAACTTCCTGATGTCCTTCTCATGCTGCCCATTCATAGTCTCAAAACTTGAATTAACTACATTTTATCAGAAATATGTTAACAGATTTTAGTTTTGTTGTTTTGGTTGTTAAATTGAATTACAGTTAGCATTTAAAAAGTCTTAAATGTCTCTCTGAACCTGCAGATTCCCTGACAGTCCACACGGCCGACAGTCTGTCTTCTGTCTTCCATCTCGTCTCTTATCTGGCTCTCGCTCTTCCTGATCTCTCTCTCTCCCCCCCCCGGGCTCGGCCCAAATAAAATTTATTTGTTATTCGGGAGCAACTTTCGCACGGGAGGCATAAACGATAACGGCGATAACACACATTAACACACGATTTGCATAACAACGGTAACCACAGCAGAGGCGATGGGAGACCCTCGGATGCCTAAGTCACCCCCCCCCCCCCCCAACACACACACACACACACACACACACACACCGCCTCTCTTTTAGATCATCCATCAGGTTATGTCTCTCCACGCGTCTCGCTTAGATTGAAGTAAGCAGGAGTTGAGCTGATATAGACGCACACACACACACACACTCTCACACACACACACACACACACACACACATTCTCACACACACACACACACACACACACTGCTGGTGTCCCGCTGAGTTGAAAGGCTGAGGTTGTGAAACAGTAAATGCTTTTGGGCCAGAGTGAGGGCGGCGTGAGGGAGATGGTGCACCAAGGCGATGGTTATGCAGGGGAAGAGAGGGAGAGGGAGGGGTTGGATGTGTGTGTGTGTGTGGTTTTGGGGGGTGGGGGGGTCTGAGAGGAAATGGAAGAGGAGAATCTCCGTTGCGAGCGATTGGAAACACTGCATGAGGTTTGGCTCGCTCCCGGCTTTCGCCACACACAAGTCTGCGAGGTTCGGGAAATGGGTGTGGGTACGCGAAGACCCCACACACACACACACACACACACACACACACACACACACACACACACACACACGTTTGTCTCACTAACTTGTGAGGACCTTCCCTTGGCTACATACCAGGATATCTGTGGCTCCTTAATCTCAGGATAAATGATCTGAATTTGAGGCCTTCAAAAATATTAAGAAGTACAAGATTCCTCCTGTCTGCTTTAAACACAGTTGGTCTTCATGTCCCTTAACAATTAATTTCCTTTTTTCTTATTTCTCACACTCTTTTTTTTCTTAAACTGATGATTTATAGTTTCAGAACTTTCATTAGCATTGTCTAATCAGAAATAGATCGGTTTTGACATCACAAATTATTTAGTTTTTTGTTGTTAAATTGGTCCAAACCACAATTCCAAGTAGCCTTTAAGCCTTAAATTTGGCTTTCTGAAACCTGCAGATACCCTACATAAGGTTACTAACCCATAACCCTAACCCTAAACTAACTTTAATGGTAGTGTTGGTCTCCTAACCCATAATAAACCTAATCTTAAATCTAATCTTAACCTTCAACCCAGGTTTTATCCCTAAAATAAACCCCTTAAAGTAGTGAGGACCGGCCAAAATGTCTTCAGTCTGAACTGGTTCTCACAAGGACAGAGGCACACACACACACACATATAAAACATCAAAAACTAAGAAGGTACCCCCCTCCGTCCTTTAATCCACCACTCTCTGCAGTCTCAGCCAATCAGAGCGGAGCTGTGGCAGTGGGGGGGGGGGGAGCTGACCAGCGGGACGCGAGAGGAGGAGAGGAGGAGATTAGGACCCCATCCCTTCCTCCTCTGTTCATCTATTGCTCTATCTTTCTTTCTCTCTCCCTCTTATCTCATCCGCCCTCCATATCTTTCTCCTCTCTCTCTCCATCCATCCATCCATCCATCTATCCTCTCCTTCCCTCCCTCCCTCAGTCCTTCCTCTCTCTGCCCTCTTACCACAGGAAACCTGCGCACCCAATTCACTTTTTTTTTTCCCCCAAGAGTTTCTCATTTATTTCTCACTATGTGGTTGTATTTTGTCCTTCGCTCTTCTCTGTTTGTCTGCCTCTCTCTCTCTCTCTCTCTCTCTCTCTCTCTCTCTCTCTCTCTCTCTCTCTCTCTCTCTCTCTCTCTCTCTCTGTCCCTCCTGTCTGTTTCTTTCCCTTTCTGCCTCTCCCTCTTTCTCTCTCAGGATTCGACCACAGTTGTTTGCGTTCGGACACATTAGCATAATCCTCCTCCTCCTCCTCCTCCTCCTCTCTTTCTTCCTCCTTCGCTCGCCTCCGTCTCTCTCCCTCTCACCCCACCTCTTTCCTCTCCTCCGCCCTCTTCCTAAATATTTACTCCCTGCTCAATAAATGACTGAAGGACACTTGTTCACAAAAGAAAAGGCCCTGATTAGAGGGTGATTGAGGGCAGAGAAAGAGAGAGAGGAAGAAATAGGAAGAGAGACAAAGAGCCCATTGCTTTGAGGCCTTTCTTTTTCTTTTTTTTTTTAAATCGTGTGCAAGCTTGTTTGAGTAGGTTTTACATGTGCTGTGTGTGTGTTTAAAGGCAATGGAAGTGTCAAATTAATTGTGATCCCTTTGCATAATTACTGTAAACAAATGAGACCCGGGTTTGGTTTCCAGAAACTCTGAAAGCTTTTAGCTCCGTTTTGCTCTGGAAGAACAGAACCTCTTCTGCCGAATCCAAATGTCCAGACTCCGGACTTGTGGACTAGGCCCTCGTGGACTTCAGTCGTACGTACCGTGACACCTTAAGTTTTCTCCTTCAGTACGACACTTAAGGCTTAATTTCTCCTTAGCTGAGGGACTTACTTAAGGGTGTTGCACAGAATCCCTTAAAAGGTTTCCTTAGTTAAGGAAAAGCGTTAAGGCATTTACTGCGTTGAAAGAGATTTTACAGCGGTAAAATTCTACAGTTTCCATGGAGACCGTTTGTTTGCTTGCACTTGCGCTCGTGATACCTGTTATCACCTCACCTGTTATCCTCTCACAGAGTCGGCCTATAGATAGTAAAAAAAAATGGCAGAAGAAAAGAAGACGAGAACACCAAATTGGTCAGAGGAGGAAAAGATTCTACTTCTGGAGGAATACAATAAAAGAAAGCACATACTAAAAAGTAAATTTGATCAGAACAGAAAACAGCGAATGTGGGAGGAAATTGCAACGGAAATTAATTCAAGAAGTCTGGTGAAGAGGTTCATCCAAGAGGCCCAAAAAAAATACGACAACTTCTTCATTTATCTCCATAAACTCGGCCATGTTGCGGTTAAGATAGAGTCAGAGGTACCTTAAGTTTTTTTTTCCTTACTTTGGTTGCTAAGGTCATTTGTGCAACGGTTTAACTAACTTTAAGGGACTCCTTAAGTATAAGACCAAGACAAGGACAAAACCTTAAATACTTAAGTGAACATTTTAAGGAAACCTTAAGGAGAAGACTTAAGGGTGTTCTGTGCAACCGATTTTATTTTAAGGAAACCTTAACTCTGACTTTAAGGAAAATCTTAACTTAAGGTGTTTTGTGCAACCGGCCCCAGGCCTTTAGTGTCTGCTCATCTGTCCCTGCAGATAACAAGATATAATTCCCATTTAAAGGCTTGCTTTGTGAGTGAAGGAAATGATACTCATACATTTCTATACAACATATAGGCTATTCAAATACAGAAATGTTTGTAAATAAGGACCGGACTATGGCTAAATATATTGGGTATTTCTTACATTGGAAAACATTCTTTTGTGGTTTTTTGGCCATTTTTCATAGCCTGGATATTTGGCATTACACTGCACAGCTTTTACAGGCTCCCATCACTTAAAGTCTACAATAGTAAAATGCATTTTGATTACCTCTATAGCCTATACTACATATTTCTGCGTCATGATGTGGCTGAATATTATTTCTGGCCTACATGATTCAAGTAACGTTTTAACAAAGTCAGTGTTTTACACATTCATAATAAGTTCTTTTTGTTTTTTGTTCGGCAATTGGGAAAAACTACAACGTCACGCACGTCCGTATTGCAATGAATTGTGGGTAATTAAATCAGTGAAGTCTGGTGAAGTCTGCACCCCAAACGGACTCTCTGGAAGTCTGCAGAAAGTCCGCTTGAGGCCCCTCGTGGACTGGATGGATTGTGGATTTGGAGCCTGAGCACTCGCAGACTTCCCGGGAACGCGCCCGCAAAGTCCGCCAGTCCGGACATTTGGATTCAGCTTTCCTGTTTTGTGCCGTTAAAAAGCGATCCAGCAGATTTCCCTCCAGATCCACCAGGTGGAGAAACCATGGAGGACGCAGAGCAGAGGCTGAGAGAGGCTGACAGGCTTCTCGATAACGGTCTCGTTAATTACTGAGGAAATGATTTATTGATGTTAAAATGCTACACCTAGCACCTTTGTATCCGTTTTCTTTTGGTGTTGCCGCGCCTGTCAGGAGGTGCCAGATGTGAACTCAGTATTACCTCGTGGACTTGTCTGGCAGACAGACCTGCATGTCTTGCATTCTTCCAGATCGCTCAGATAATTCTGGGCAAACAAACCCTGCATTCATGCTGCGAGCGGCTCGATGAGTCGCTCTGTTCTGACTGACTGTGGGCGGGGCCAGAGGCTCCAACTGCATCTGCGTATGAGGTTTTGAACATGCATTGTATTCAAATGATCAATCGATCAATCAAACTTTATTTATATAGCACCTTTCATACAGGTTAGTGCAGTTCAAAGTGCTTCACAGATGACTGACAAGTGTAGACCGTAAAAACAATTTGAGACCAATGCAAAAATAAAAAAATGATGACAATGCAATAAAAATAGATTTAAAAGCAAAAATATATAATAATAATATTAATAAAATAACAGGTGAAATGAAATAGAATACAATTTGTCAACATAAAAACAATAAAATAAGTGAATAAAGTCTATAAACCATTTTTATCAAAAGTCATAGCCATCAAAGCCATCAAAATGATAGTATAGCCAGATGGCAAGCAGCCCTGATTAGATGGCATTAATCACAAATAAACAATAAAAACTCAATAAAATGACTTGCTAGAGCTTGCTAGCAACCACAATGATGGATGCATCTTTTTTTTTTTAGATGTTTTTTCTTAGTAGTCTTTCAAATAAAAGAGCTTTGAACAGCTGTAATCAACTGCTCATCTCATTTTGCACTTGCCAGCTGGAACTATTTTTCCTGAAACAAAATCACATCGGTATGGGAAACGAGGAAACACATGAATCTGATTGGCTGTTGACGGCTGATGAGATGTGAAGGTGGGGTCAGTGTTGTCAGTGTTGTCAGTGTTGTCAGTGTTGACGACTGACACCTGAACCGGTCTCATGTCACGTAACCAGACAGACAGACAAAACTGACGTCAGCCAAGCAAACACAGCTGTCTGTCTGTCTGTCTGTGTGCATGGATGCGTGTCAGTTAACCTGCCTTATCTCTTCTAAAAACATTCACATTACCTAAAAAATAGAGCTGCATGTTTTATTATCAGCTGGGGAGGAGTAGAATCATTGACAGTCGAAATATGAAAATAATGTTAGATTTTTGTGTGTTTTCTTACACGTTTCTTCGTGTGTGTTTGTTTTCCACACTGAGACAATGGCTGTTTACGAGTCATCCTACCTCTCTTCAAGTGTATTTCAACCCCCCCCCCCCCCCCCCCCCGTACTGGCTCCACTTGCTCCCAGTACCGGACATTCCAGTTTTATTCTGTGCATATACAGTATTATTTCGTTCTTATCTGCTTTATATTTTTGTATCTTATACTCTATAAGCATCTATAGGCTTGCTCCAAACGACATTTCATTGTACTCATACAGTGACAATACAGCTATCTGTCTATCTATCTATCTATCTATCTATCTATCTATCTAGACGGTCAACCCAGTTAAAAATGTACATGTTCTTCTTCGGTTTCACTCTTGAGTTCAGCGTTCATCATCATCACCAAGAATTTGGGCGTTCCTAACATTCAGTAACTATAATAAAATGGAGCTTTTTGGCTGCTGCATTTGCTATAGTGAAACAGTTCAGAGAGCGGCTGGGCGGGCGAGCTTCACTCTACACTGGAGAGAGAGAGAGAGAGCAGCGTGTGGAGGTCGAGTTCTGATTGGATTTCCCACTCCGATGTGTGAAAGCAGTTTTTAATCCGCAGCAAGACAGAGAAATCAACTAATTGGCTTTTCTCATGGGAGAAGCTGTTGTTTTCTTTTTATACACCCGACAATGACCAAAAAAAAAAAAATCATTTTAATGAGAAATTGGATATTTCAGTTCGCTATCCCCTTTTTAAAAAGTTTCCTTTGGTTGATGGTCGTCTTGAAGCGTACCGCTACATCCCTTTTTTATACCTGCAAAACTAATTATCCTTGGCCAGCAAATGGTCAAGTAGCTATAAACGGTGTGTGAAGAGATGGATTGCCTGCTGTAGGTGCTCACTATGTGGGTCTGACAAGGACAGGCAAGGTAACATCAGAGAAACACTGACCTTATTAGCCAATGACAAATAGTCTATTGTCATCATTAGACTGCGTTAGACTTAGTTGAGATGTGTGTGTGTGTGTAGGGCTGGGCGATATGGTTGAAATCAATATCATAAGGATTTTTCTCGATATCAATATACATCACGATATGGTTCATGTATGCAAAATCACGTTAAATAATCAAATGAATGTTCATCTAATTGAACCCAATGGTGATGTCAAACAAAATAGAAATATTCAAATAATATTCCTACCATACCTCATTTTATGAGAGTTTTTAAGTAAAATCTGCTTGTCATCATTAATTTAAATGTGTGTCACGATATCAGAATATCTTCATATCATCGCGATATGATTCCACTGAAAGACGATAAGCGATAATATTGAATTATAATGATTGAATATTGATCTGTCATGGCAACGAGCATGAATCCGCCACGATAGGCCGTAAAAAATATCCTGTGACTGTTGTGTAATCGCAGACATCACACACACACACACACACACACACACAGCTTCTAGTAACCCTCCAGTGTGTCTGTGTGGCTCCACTGTGTATTTACTATGCAAAGCAGGCAGCGATGGAGCGATAAAGTAAAAAGGTAGTGTGTGTAAACTTTGACTATGGTGATCATAAGGCAGTTAGATTCTCAGAAAAGCATCATTTTGAACTTACTTTCCCCCTTTTAAAAAGATCCTATCCTCATATAACTTTATCCGTTTGGTACAACTTACTATGATATAAAGTTTTATGCCAGCCTCACACTCGATTCGGCCTATAAAAAGGGGGATAAAGTGAGTTTCAAGTGGGTTTTACTCTCACGGTGCGTGTCTGAATGCAGAGCGGGGCCTGGGTCTGGTTATTAGAGGTCTATTGACTGTGGAGGTGGAGGAGGACAGAGAGAGAGAGAGAGAGAGAGAGAGAGAGAGCCCATCACACACACACACACACACACACACACACCGCCACTGCCAAGAAAAACTATGCTGGCAGCGTCCCCCGCTCCGCTCCGACGGGTTGAAATATGCGCTGGCGACCGACCAGACCTGCCCGAGAATCAGATAAGCCGCCTCTGTCGGCCCGGGACAGGTTATGAGAGGGGGGGAAAACGCACTCCTGACGGGGATAGAGAGGGGGGCATCAGGGCAGGACAGAGGCATCGGCGGTGTAGTGGCTATTTGATTTCTTCAAAATAAAACTAGCAACAAAAGGCCCACCGATGCACCATTTCAGTTGATGATTTTTTTTTTTTTTTTTTTTTTTTTAAAAAGCAAAACATACATGTGTTCATCATGGCGGCCTCTCTCTTGCTCTGGTAAAAAAAAAAAATCATGTCCCTTCCTGGTGCATTGACACACCTGATACCTTTATACCTTAATCCTGCCATTCACCCAACAAGTGCTTGGTCTGGTGCTTAGTGCCCCTAGTGTCTACAAAAATAAAATACAAATAATAATAATGAAATAATCAAACCTAATGAAATAGCTCCTACACACGGCTCCTTAAAAAGTCTGGAAAAGTCTTAAGTTATGCACGTTTAAGGCCTTAAAAAGTATTAAAATGTCCTCAATGCAGTCATTGGGGTCTTCTGTTTGTCCACTCTTAGACTCATAGAGAGCAGGGTTGGTAGTACAAAATTCCTCCTATCTGCTTTACTAAACACAGTTGGACTTCATGTGTTTTTTTTTTCTTATTTTGCCAGTTACAGTTTCAGAAGTTTGATTATTTATCGTTCAATCAGAAATCGGCTGCTTTTGCCAGCTAAATTGGTCTTAAATTCAATTCCAGGTAGCGTTAAAAAGGTCGTAAAAAGTCTTCGATTTGGCTCGGTGCAACCTGCAGGACGAGACAAAGAAAGGGTAAAGAAGACAGCCGGAGGATGAGGTGCAGAAGTGAGAGAGAGTGAGAGAGTGAGAGAGAGAGAGAGAGGTGGAAACCGGAGGGCGAGGGCGAGGGAGCCAGCTTCAGAGGAGAGTCTCTCTACATGCAGGAACACGATTCATTTGGGCGCAGAGTGTCAGAGAGGAAGCTCCAGGGAAAAAAACAAAAAAAAACAAGCCGGGGGGGGGGAAAGGGGGATGAAACGCTGCGAGAGACAATGAGGTGAATATCCTGCTCTGTTAGCGCAGACTGTGTGAGGCCTGAGACTGTTTTGATAATCGATTAATCGGTTTGAATAATTTTTTAAGAAAAATAAGTCAAAAATTCTCAGATTCCAGCTTCTTAAATGTGAATATTTTCTGGTTTCTTTCCTCCTCTATGACAGTAAACTGAATATCTTTGGGTTGTGGACAAAACAAGACATTTGAGGACGTCATCTTGGGCTTTGGGAAACACTGATCCACATTTTTCACCATTTTCTGACATTTTATAGACCAAACAACTAATCGATTAATCGAGAAAGTAATCGTCAGATTAATGACAATAATTGTTAGTTGCAGCCCTAATAAATTCTTGCACTGCACTCCATCAGTCGGACTGAAATACATGGGATATTTGTCTGTTTTATGATATATTACAAAAGATCATTATTCTGCTACAGTGGAGCTGCTTTGTGGCCAAGACAGGTGTGTGTGTGTGTGTGTGTGTGTAATGACCTCTTAGCAAAGACCTCTTAACAAAATGACAACAAAAAAAACAAAAAAAAAGCACATACTACATCTCCGGCTCACCACTTTTAAATATGGGTTTCTGTTAATGATGACAGTCTAGAGGGGAAACGACAGGCAGAAGCGGTCCAGACTGAAAGAGAAAACCTTTATTAAGCCCATCGGATGAAATCTTCTCATCAGACATGCAGACTCCTCTATTACTCTCAGGGGTCCACATCTGTTTTTCAGTCGGACGGAGCGTCCTCCTCGCTTCTCTCTCCCTCCTCATCCCTCCATCCCTCCCTCCCCCCCCCCTCCTCCGCTGTGCCGGTGTGCTAAGCGGCGTTTAGGCAGATATATTGGTCCCATTAGGCGTACTTGATTCAGCTGCACTCCAGTAAAGAGGAGGCCATTAACTCCGCTGCTCAAGGCCACTTAAAGATGCGCACATACATCTTCTTTAAGACACGTGATATATATACACACACACACACACACACACACACACACACACACACACACACACACACATTAACACACACCAGCATTCACAAATCAGACGCAAACGTACTCGCTCTCAAATGCAGTCAACAAGCACACATGCACGCGGATGGACACACACACACGCGCACACACACGCACACACACACACACACACACACACACACAGTGACACTATGCTCACTGATGAGTGTGACAGCAATATTATACTTTACACAGACTAACATGCAGTTTGTGAATCCTGAGATAGACTCCGGCTTCTGACTCTAGTCTCTTCTCCTGTGTGTGTGTGTGTGTGTGTGAGAGAGAGAGTCGTGATGAT
>NW_027283963.1:545000-571876 GCF_046629955.1 Centroberyx affinis | reverse complement strand
TTTTTATCGTCCCCGGCAGAGTTTGTCTGTTCGGGGAGCGTTCAGAGTACATATTGGTAAAGAGGGTTAAGGCAAACACCGAACTGCCTCGAAAACGGTAGCTGGCAGGGGGAAACGCCGTCATCGTTATTTCACTGTTTTGTGTCTTCTACTCTTTTTTTCTCTGTTTCCTTCTCTCTCAAACGACTAATCATTCAGTACGGGTATCCGATAGGAGGGTAAGCTGAAGAAGCCTTGTTTCACTGTGAGATAAGTCCGTTTTTTACGTGTACGTGGACGGTTTTTTCGGAGTTTACCCTCATTTTTTAAGGTCTTTTAAAGGGAAATTAGCGTTTCTCTCAAAGTATAATCGATTTCTGTTCATATGGGTGGTTGTTTGCCCTCTGATGATCACTAGTTCACCCCTTTATTTTCCATTACATCACTGGGTTTGTGTTTCATTAAAGCTCTTTCAACACGTGCCCAAACGCCATCTAGATCAATGCTATCGGTTACTGTGCGGTAGACGGTTTGACTAAAGTAATAAGCCCCGAGAGGCAGCGCTTTACAATGATTTTTTTAGAAAAGTTAAAGAGGCGTTGATAGTAGAGTAAAGCACAGCTGTGATTGGCTTATTGCTTCTATAAAACGGCAGTAACCCAAGCATTATAATGGGGAAAAAAAGCAAATATTTAATAACCCTTTTATTATCAATCCATAATAATTAACGATTATTCTTGTGCCAAGCAGTATAGTGCTAGTAGCGGTATGAGTGCCGGTTTAAATATTTAAATGAACGATTATGCCCTCACAAGTGTCCATTTACATCCTTTTTCTACCTCTGTTTAGGATTGGGATGAAACACAGTGAATGGAATAAAATCGGAATAAATCAAATGTTTTGAACAAATCAAAACGCATCACAATACAATATCAGTGAGTTAATAAAATATTTCTAGGCAGCAAAGTTACTAGGCTATTAATTTTTGTTTTGGCGTAACAGACATCAACAGAACCATTAACTAAATCTAGAGAATCTGTCTTTTTGTCTCTTTCCTTCTCTCTATCTGAACTTTTCCTTCTATCCGCTGTCTTCTATTTGTTGGTTCTCAATGAGAGATGGAAGGTGATTCATCATGCTGAGTGGTAGGGAAATGACAGAGGAAGAAGAAGAGGGTGCGTTGAGGTGAGGTGAGGGGGGCATGACATATTGACTTGACACTCTGTAATTGCAGTATGGTGCCCCCTATTGAAATTTTATTGCCCTGGTGGCTTTGTTTATCAAATGATGGATTGGACTGAAGAGATTCCTTCACTTGGAAACGTTTCGTCTGAGCTTTGGATACAAGAACCGACAATATATGGCAGTTATGCATGTGTTTTACATAAGCGGATTAATGTAACACTGGAGGAAATCAGATCTGTAATTTGAGTCATGATGGGTGGAGAGAATACTAAACAGCTAAGTTTTCAAAATCTTGTGAATGTGTCTATGTGAATGTGGGCAGAATTTAGATGGTCAAATTAAATCAAATTGGATTTTAAAAGATACAAACAACTAATACTTTTGTGAGAGAAGTAGCTTAGATTTCTTAGTTGATTAATCAAATCATATTTGAATTTGAATTTATTATCATTATTATTATTATTCATTATGGGTGATTTTCTCTTTAAAATTCTTGTCATGTAGACCAGTGGTTCTCCAGGGACCACCAGGGGTCCCTGAGGGGGTTCCAGGGGGTCCCCAGCAAATTGATGAATTGTTCAACTTCATTCATTTAATCTACAAGAAGTGAGCACTATTAGAGAATGTAGAAGAATGTCTATTTTGATCATAGTTTCACTGTTATATCTCTAACTACAATTCTGGAATTCTGGACAAAATCATATCTAACAATAAAAATATTCTCAAATTTGGGTCTGAGAGACAAAATCTTATTAAATGGGGGTCCGTGGCTCTAGTTTAGACTAAATTAGGGGTCCTTGATTTGAAAAAGGTTGAGAATCACTGACATAGACGACATACAATTGCAACTTTCATCCATGGAGTGTGTTTTTTTTTGACTGGTTTAAGATTCAAACACCCCAGAGTCCCCCCCCCCCCCCCCCCCCAATGATAATGGGTTCTGCCAGACCTTCCTCCTGCACTGGCACAGCGCTGTGGAGAAAGGTCCTGCCAAGCGAGACTAATTACTCCAGAACAAAAGTACGTGTTGATAATGGCTGGTTAGCAGCATTCTTCCAATTAGTTTGTAAATGTGTGTTTAACGTCATATCCAACACATTTCGGAAAAAGCTAAGTAACAGAGCCATAACCAGATTACATTAGCCCGTTTTGAGTAATCCAGCGGATTATGCCGCCGATTGCAATTCAAAGCAGGTAGGCAGCAATCTTAAAACGGATTATATTTTGAAAGTGTTATTTCATTGATTTGGGATTGTTGCTTTAAGCGGCTGTGCTCATTTAGCTCCGGACCAGTTTAAAAGGAGGAGGAGATCAATTAGCCAGGCCTTGCTGCTGATGCTATTGACTGATATGCAAACAGAGGGCATTGATTCAGCTTTATGCTGCGCTGTAGCATTTTCTACCCAAACCGCAGGGATGAACGACACCGACCATTAGTCACAGAGAAGAGAGGGAGTGGCAGTGAAGGAGGAGGATTAGACCGATATGCTGGTATGCCGATATTTGTCTTGTATTCAGAATCAGATATGGTTCAGTCAGTGTGGTCCACCTCTGATAGGATGGAGGTTCCTCCCTGACCACAGCTAGCCAATATGTTTTTATTATTTTTATATCTGATGTCTGACCAGAGAAATCATTCCAGTGTGGTGTGGGAGGATTTTACTCGACAGTGTGTAAAACCTGCAGTGAAACCTGCCTCACTCTGCCTTAAGGAGCTGCTGACCCACCTGAAAGAAGTTCATTAATCTGGGTTTCAATGGAGAGTTTTAGTGTCCCATGATGGTATAAATGTTTCAGAGGCTTTTCCACCCTGACAAGAATACAGTTATTGGAGGAAACACTGAATCTTTGTGATTTTTGGAATCCTTTGGCATAAAAATGGTCAAATTTAATTGTCACAAAATATCGGCTATCGGCAGCTTCAGTCTGAAAAAATAAAAAAATGATCAAACCCTGTGAGGAAGAGAGAGGAGAAAGGGTGGGTGGGTGGTATTAGGTAGTGTGTGTGTGTGTGTGTGTGTGTGTATATATGAAACGTGACTCCTTGACAAACTTTTTCCTATCTTTGGTCTGCTGAAAAAAGATAGATCGCTGGAGCTGCCAAGCCTGCGGTGTGTATCTGATGATAGATGAGAACGACTTGGCATTCAGCCGGCGCACCTATAATTACACAGAGGAATTATGGCTCCGCACTAAAATTACTGACTGAATAATAGGAAGAATTGCGAACACTTAGATTCGTTTCACAGGTGCTTCACACTTCAACAACAGCTAATTGGGTGCGGGACACAGTTTTCTGAGCAAACCGGCGAGGCTTTGAACACGTCACTCGAGATGGGACGTCTTCAGAAAGTGTCAGTAGGTGATCGCTGATAGGGAGGGGAGGCGCTATTACAGCTATCCCTTCACTGGAACCGAAACACTTTGATGATTAATGATGCCTGTGGGATTTTGCACCAAATGCCTCAAGTTCACTGTTATTAGAACATAATATTGAATTAAAGCGTATCTGAAAGGGGAGAGTATTACTAGTTAGTGTTATTCTTCCCAATTTCTGTTTAACTTCATATTCGGTTGCACTTTGGAAAACACGCTAACAAATAAGCGGATTGCATCAGAAAAACAGCACATTCTGTAAACCCTGTGGGCTGCTCTCAGCAGATTTCATTTCCTCCACTCCACTTCATTTTGGAGGAAAAAATCAGCAGTCTAATGAAAAGGAATCCTTGAAAAAAATTGTGAAGTTTTACCCAAAACTCTTATTTTCTATCCAAAATGAAAACCAGAAGAAGATTAATTTGGGCTATCGCAATGAAAAGAGCCCGATTTTCTTTTTCAGTGTAATATACCTATAATAATACCTATAGGGTCTTATGGGGGACTTTCAGGTGATGGAACACATCCTCTGGCAGCCATATTGGAGGTCCAAAGCTCCTATAAAATAAGTATTGCATAGAGCTCTGTGACTCTATGACAACCATATCTTTAGTTCTTTATAAGGGCAATCATAAGGAATTATAATGTACTCATAATGTCTTAAGACTGTGTTTATAAGAAGACATAAAACATATAACTTAGAATGAATTATGCCTACAAGCTTCGTATGAATATTTAGGATTAACTATATATCAGAGGTTGTGTGACAAGATTATAATGTATGATAATGTAATTATAATAAGTATAATGTATTATAATTGTAATTCAGTGAGTGACTTCATGCTACAAAAACACAACAAAGTATGGTGCTATATGTCCTCTTAGTATGCTAAAATGATCCATACAGCAGCAGTTATCAGTGTCTCATTTTACATTATGCCCAGCATTCATAAGAAGCTTGCACTCAATTCATTTGAAGTTAAATCTATAATCTATGTTTTATGACGGCGTATATAATGCATCAGTATGCATTGCGTGCTTGATATGAAGTATGAGTGCATTATAGTTCCTTGTGAGTAATGCACTATACACACTGTAGCCATAGAAAGTGTTACTGGAAACTCACTTCTTACTCTTTCATACTTATCAGTCAAGACAGATCGTATTGCATCTTTTTCCCATTCACGTACATTATGCAGACATGCAGATTTGTAAAGTTACATAGACCTGAAGTGAGACGAATCCTACTCCAACCGACTCTGACAGCTACATAAATATCACAAAAACAAATGATGAGGAATCGCTTGACTAAACAACCAAAACTCAATAATTAAAAACAATAAGTCGACATCCCAGCCACAAAATTGTTTCAGGGGAGATAATAAGAGCAGCCAAACTTAAATCAAATCCACGCTTTTCTAGTTGTACTTGTAGTTCTAGGTTTGTTTTTTTTTTTTTTTTTTGTTCCTTTCTGCTTCTTGTCATAACAAGGAAATCTCTTTGTCTTTATCCCTTTTGTTTCTCTATTTCTGTTTGCCTCATTATCCCCCCTCCATCCTCTCCCCAACACATTCTTTTTTTTTTTCTTTTTTTTTTTCAAAACAAAGAGAACAAGCGAGAGAGAAAAGGGATGCGAAACGTACCTCCGGGGCGTCGCCTGCTTTGCTTTAGTAATGTCTCCTGCTCCGGCTGTCAAGAAGCAACTTTAGTGTTTTTAGCCTCCAACAAAGGATATAAGGGCAAGGTAAACCCCCCCCTACAAATCACTTTACTCTTTTTATTACAGAAATACAGTCTAGCCATCTTTTTAAGCAGATCCAAGTCCACTATTTGGGGAAATCTGGTGTGGGAAAAATGAATAAGGCCGCCTTCTTTCTTCTTTGAATGTGTTGAAATGCCAGTGGGTGGGGAGTTTTTCCTCACTGCTGAGTCACTGTTATTGATCAATAACCCTATCAAACCCCTGCAGATATATTGGGGTCTTGTTTGTGCTATGGGGCAGTAAAAACCTTACTTATTGCCCCTTTAACGCTGGAATCCATAGTTATTTGCACATTTTCATACACTTAACATGTCCTGTAGTTGGAATTGTGGGTTGAGCGTGTTTATATAACCGCCCGTTTGCTCTATTTGCAGTCGTATCCTATTTGTTGATGTATCCTGTTACTATTTGCTACTGCGAACGCTTGATTTCCCCACTGGGATCAGTAAAGTTTAATCTAATCTCATCTAATTGAATGAAAGAGCACACACATGCTCAGTCAGTCAGAACACACATGCTCAGTCTGTAACACATTAACGCCGCTCTGGAAATAAACCGCTTCCATTTTGCCGCTTCTATTCCTGGTTGTTGGCTGTTTTTTTTGGGGGTTTTTTCACCGATGCCTGACTGGAGTCGAGCTGGATTTACCCGGGCCGCACCGCCGCCTCCGGCTCCCCGCGCCTCTCCGTCTCTCCCGGCCGGAACAGGTCTTTTCTTCCTCCGAATTCCGTGGCAGGGGTTAAACTCGCCTTTGATGAGCTTTAGGCTGAACCCGCCGCTCAATCCACTTCCTCCCCGATTCAGCCCCCTCTGCCCTCCAGTGTTCATCATGCAGTCTTCATAAAACCTTGATTTTTTTTTTTTTTTTTTTGGGGGGGGATGGGGGGGGCAGGAGCTGAGCAGAGTCTGTTTTGAGCCTGAGTGTGCATGGGAGCGTAATTATCATAATCGCAATCAACCGCCTACCGCATTTCAGCACTCGTTTTCAAACTGCGTGGAGACCGCTTGTTGTGAAGAGCGAGAGCTTTCCCGCTGCGCTATCGATTTGTGAATATCAACTTTTTAGGAGCCCGCCCCTCACCCCCCCACCAGCCCATCCCCATCCCCAACTTTACCCCCCCCGACCCGCCCCGGCTTTCATTTCCAGCGCGAGGCAAATCATTTCCAAAGTCTTCAACGGTCCCCCCACAGCAAGTGTTGATTTAGGGAGCTAGAAAGAGCCGAGCCCGGGATGGATAGATGAAATATTGATGAAAAGCTAAATGTGTGATTTGTAGCATGGCATCAAAGGCATCTGCTTCAGTGGCGCAGCGAGAGAGAGAGAGAGAGAGAGGGAGAGATACAGAGAGCAAGAGGGAAAAGCACAGGGAGAGACGGGAAAGATATATGCATACATATGAACATACACACAAACTCAAAGTCAACCCAAACAAGCATAGAAGTGTCACAATATGATATTGTGGCACAGTAAAAATTCATATTAAAACAGTTCAGCTCTATATCGATATCAAAATAATTTCTTAGGACAGTTGTAATCTTAATTTTGTCCATATCAGCCAGCCATAGTCCTAATGTTTGCTGGGATGCATTTACAGATGTGGTATTAGACAGATAGGATAACAGACAGGCAGACAGTTACAGACAGCTACAGACCAGCTGACCAGTGGACTGACCTGCAGTACAGACAGACTGAGGAACAGACACAATCTGCAGTGTTGACTGCAACTATGAAAAACTTCCGAGAGCAATCCGACAATCCGGCGAAGTACACCCTCATCGCTCCGCTCCCTTTTTTTTTTCCTTTCTTTTTCTTCCCGCCCCACCCTCCCTCCCTCTTCCACTCCTTCCACCCTTCCACCCGTTCGCTCGCTCTAACTCTTCTTTTTATCCGAGCCGCATGCTAATGCCGCCAGACGGCCCTTTGAAATTGAAATGATGTGAAAATAGAATCGCGGTGGCAAACGAGCCGTGTTTTTTGCCGGTCCCACCGGGGGCCACGGGGGCCCCTTTGAACGTGCCTCTCCCCCCAGCGCGGAGGCCCTGTTCTGGGGCCGCGGTCTCTCCGGCGCTCCCCTCCCCTTTTTCGCGTCAGCCGGAGCGCTCCCAGGAGGGGCACAGATCAAGCCGGAGCTGATTGGGATGGGAGTTTGACTCACACACACACACACACACATACACGCACACACACACACACACACACACACATGCACACACTCATGACACACTCACAGGCATGCAGAGGCTTATAGATAAGTTGCACACACATGCTTAACACATGCACACACACACTCACACATACACACACATAGTAAGTTGCATGCACACACACACACACACACACACACACACACACACACACACACGTACATGCTTTATTTGGACCTGCTACATTAAATTCTAATATACAAAGCATTAAATATTCAAGAGGTTTAGGGATATTTAATAGTATAAAAGCATTGCCACAGCAGGATGACCAAGCAAACGCACACACACACACACACACACACACACACACACACACACACACACACACCTGTCTCAGAGTGGATTTTGGGAAAAACTTGTCGATGTCAGTGGGCGACGCAAAAAACTTTTGACGAGGATTGTGATCCGCGCCTTCGGGACAAAAAAGACAAACACAGATACACCAAACGCAGACACTCAGGAGAGGATGAGTGGGGAGATGGGAAGAAGAGAACAGAGAGAGAGAGAAAAGAGAAAGAGAAGCGACGGGTCGACCGAGACGTGGAGAGAGAGAGAGAGAGAGAGAGAGGAGGGACTGTTTAACTGTCAAAGTTTTTTTTCGGTGACAGCGATCCCAGCCGTAATCCCCCTGAATCTGCTCCCTGCTTTCTGACACAAAAAAAAAAAAAAAAAAAAAAAGAGTAGCAGCAGTGGAGCAGAGCAGTCAGGCCAGTTTTAACACACACACACACACACACACACACACACACAAAGAATACATGATGGTATCTATCAGAGAGTCATAGCAATGTTTAATGAATTATACAGCGTTATCAGGGTTATATAAGTGTGTGTGTGTGTGTGTGTGTGTGTGTGTGTGTGTGTGTGTGTGAGAGAGAGAGACAGAGAGAATAAACATCATGATCAGCTTTTAGTCGACAACCTCAACAAGGTGATGACACCCTCCTACACACACACACACACACACACACACACAAATATATACAAGAAAGGAATACATTACGGCATCATGTTTAATGAATGATACAGTTTGTGTGTGTGTGTGTGTGTGTGTGATCTCCTTGTTGGAGTTTGATTGAAGGCTGATTTTGATGTTAACTCTCACACACATACACACACAAGAAAGGAATACATAACTGCATCTTACAGAAAATCAATGTTTGATGAATGATACAGTGTTACGTGCATGTATGAGTGAGTGTGTGTGTGAGTGTGTGTGTGTGTGTGTAATCTCCTCATTGAGGTGTTTGATTGAAGGCTGATCATGACGTTTTCTCCTATATCTAGCACTGATTTCCCATGCTTCACACCATGGCCGACTCCTCTCTTCTCTCTCATCTCTCTATTTTATTCCCTCCATCAGCCCCTTCATCCCCCTTTTCCTCCCATCTGTCCTCACAAGATAGCAGCGTCTGATTTATATTTTGAAGTGGTTTTATTTTGATCCATCAAACACAAAATAAACAGGGTTCCCACTGGCCATGGAATATCGTGGAATTTTGAGTGGGGTTTTTTTTTTCCCAGACAGGGAACATCAGGGAGTTTGATAAAGCCTAGGTCACACTCTGCGATTTTTTACGCCAATTCTAAGCCCCGACACGACTTTTTGAAAACATGTTTGATTCTGTCGGGCTGAGCCTGGTGGGGCTCGTCTAGTGTGGAGTGCTATAAGACTCACCAAGATGTCTGACATCTGAGGGAGACACTGGCAACAGCCAATGGGAGTTTAGATACAGGAGGAAGAAAAAGAAAATGAACCAGAGGAGAAATGAACAACAACAGTTTACATCAGCAGGATTCCCAACTAGCTCCACTAGCTCAACACTTGATAAGTTGCTATACAATTTCATTTGGAGGAATACATCTCATATAAATTTGTATAAAATGGCAACATGCCTGGATCAATCCACATAGGTACGCAATCACAAATTAAGTGACAAAAGTCTACCAAATTCCTCATCAGTGTTATTCTTGTAATGCTGTCACTTGCAAAAAAAATCTCCATCTTAATTTATTTAGTCTTCATTTAGTCTATTATTGAGTCCTAAAATCATATTTTTTTTTTAAACAAGTGAAGAAATCTGCCAGTGCAGTTAGATAATTTCACTTGTTTCCAATGCAAATCAATTTGTTTCAAGAATTTTGTAGAATCAAGTGTCATTTTCTTGACAGCAGTGCAGTGATCTGCCTTCTTCTGACTGGTTTCAACATACTGACACTCATTTCTAGAAAATTCCTGAAACAAGTGAAGCGGCATTGGAAACAAGTTATCTCACCCCATTTGGCAGACTTTTTCTCTTGGTTTAACAAATTTTTACAAGTTTTTACAGTGAATTCTTCTGGACAAATGGTAAAAAAGTTTTCAGAATCGGGTAGTGTGTGATCCCTCTTCTTCATGTGTGACACCCCGTCTTTGTCCCGTCGTGCAGTGTGAACTGCTTCCCGACCAGACGGCAAGCGCTTAGTCTTGAACAGTCTTGTAGTGTGACCTAGGCTTTATAATGATCTGGGAATATTGTCATGGAATTCTACATCAGGGTCACACAGTGGGAACAGTGAGAACAAACAAGCAATCGCATGGTTTTTATACTTTTCTTCCCAGACAAGGAAAATATGTATCCTGCTAAATCCTCGCTGGGAAGACTGGATTAGAGGAAGGGATGAGCCAGAGAGATTGAGTGACAGAGAGATAGAGTGAGAGATAGAGAGAGAGATAGAGAGAGTGTGTATGTGTGTGAGTCTCACTACCGAAATGTGTGTTTTAGTGTGTATGGCTGAGAGCATAATTGTGTGTGTGACTCTATGAGAGTATGTGAATGTCTGTTCTGTAGATGAGTGTATGAGTGGAAGAGTGTGTGTGTGTGTGTATGTGTGTGTGTGTGTGTATAGGTGTGTGTGTGTGTACGTGTGAGCATATGACAGTATGTGAATGTGTGTGGGAATGGGTGGAAGAGTGTGTGTGTGTATGTGACAGTATGTGAGCATATGTTAATGTGTGTAGATATGTGAGTGGAAGAACTTGCATATGTGACAGTATGTGAGCGTATGCTAATGTGTGTGGATGAATATATGCGAGAGTGGGAAAGCTTACATGTGTGACTCCGTATGTGTGTGTGTGTGTGTGTGTGTTGGCGCCCGTCAAGTCAGGGGAACTTCAAGCGATTCCTGTCTTTTAAAAGAGAAAAAAGAGCTTGAGCTTCACAGTCGGTGGCTGCATATGAAACGGCAGCGCGGCCTGACTTGCCCTCCCTTCCCGTCTCCCCGCTCTCCCCGCTCCCCGCCGCCTCCGGCACCGTCCACCCTGGCCCGCCGCCCGGTATGGAAATACCCCCTCAGCTCTTAATGGACATTTCATTTAATAATCAGTGATTGATCGCCGCTGGTAATGATGTATAAGCGGGAGGATTCGGGGACGGGGGAATATTCTCAGTCAATAATTGGAGAAGGGAGAGAGGTCTTGCTGAAAGACGGACGGGAGCGAGAGCTGCCAATAGCTAACTCTCGCGTCGTCTTCTTTTTTTTTTTTTTTTTTTTATTCGCCGCCGGCAATTAGCGCCGCGTCATGTTGCCGCGGTCCAGGCGCATCCACCTCACAGGGCTAATTAGACACACTTGACCTTTTCTATACGAGGCTAATTTTAGCGATGGGACTTCAGTTGCGGATGAGGACGAGGCCAGTTTGAGCAGGGGGTTCTTATTTCATGTGTTCACGTTGGACCCCATTTGCTTTTGCCCAGGGACCCATATTGGAAAGATGTTGTTGGTATTTTATTGTGTATGTGGCGAGATAATAGTCGAGTGAAACCGATGATTAGAGTAGCCACTCTCACGCATTCTCTCACTGGGATAATTTCTAGTGAAATTAAACGTTAAAATAATTAAACAGTCCCTCATTTTGCTAAGACTGCCTGGAAACCCTTCAAGGACCCCTGGGAACCCACTTTGAGTACCACCAAATTATAAAATAACAGTCTAAAGGATTAAAATGAGGAGGCAGGTTAGATACAATGAATGTGGGATTGTTTTTGCAGAGCGTGTAAGACGTTGTATATCTTTATTCTATGGTAGTGTTCTCGTTTCACAGGCAGACATTGTACCCTTATCCCCCAGAAAATCCCCCTGGGTGCTCTCCCAACCGCCTTCACCATCTTATCCAAATCATTTTCAGTGAAGCAGCTCTAAATTCTATCGATTCAAGTCTTAGCGCTCTGCTTTCTGGCATTGGAGGAGAGTGGCTTCTGTTCATATATATTGACTGAACTGCCCTTGACCATATGAAAAACATAAATTCTCGAAGTGGCCGTTCACCAATCATACATTTCAACTCTGTTTTGTCCTACTTACTCACTTGAAATCTCTGTTTTCCCAACAATATACCTTCAGGCCATGCTAGTTTCTGTTCGTTTTCATCAATTCACCATGATGTATTTAACACTACATTAATAACATCACTCTAAGGACAAACTCATTATCTCTCAAAAGCTCTCAAATCATATCAATTTGTTCAAGGCTGTTTACAGTTTTAGCATTCGGTATGTGTGAAATTATGCATGTAATAGCTCTCCTTTGTCACTCAAGTGCTTCTTTAAACTGGGCGTGAGCATGTCCATTTAAAGGCTCCGGTGCTCCATGCTAACACTTCAGCATACACTCTGTTGAGTGACAGTAGGCTCCATGCTAACACTTTAGCATACACTGTGTTGAGTGATAGTTGGCTACTAGTGTTATCTTACTAAATGATATGGGGTCAAGTGTGCGTCTAAGCACTGTTTTGAACTAGCAGGGACTAGGCTACTTCCCATGTTTCCACAGAAAGTGAAAGTAGTGTGAGATGAGAGACTGTCTAAAACTAAAGATCATTGTGTGGTGGATGAATACATGACTGTTCACCTGATATATTTCCAAAAATAAACCTCAGTTAATAACATACTTTTTATTACTAAAAGGTCAGTATTCTTACTTTGGATAATGCTGCTGGCTGTATGTGAAAGTGCTAAAGAGTTAGCATATAGCCTACTATCGCTCAACATAGTGTATGCTAAAGTGTTAGCATGGAGTCTACTATCACTCAACATAGTGTATGCTAAAATGTTAGCATGAAGCCTACTGTCACTCAACATAGTGAATGCTGAAGTGTTAGCATGGAGACTCATGAGTGATTTTGCTGTCTATGTTCTCACCACTTATCGGGCCAATCTGACAAAAACTCAGTATGCTCAGTATGGTTTGGTTGTGTAAATAATTCAACAGTGTGTCTTCCTTCACCGTAGATCTATCTTGCGGCTAATGAGCTCCTCACCATCACAGTCTTCATTGATATTTCTGCCTCAGGTCCCTAGAAGCCACAACCCCTAGAGAGCTTTGCCAGACACTCTCCTCTATGTTTGTGGCATTAACACTGGGGTATTGAGGGCTGTACACACACACACATACACACATACACACATACACACACACACAAACAGCCTGTTTCCTCGTTCCATAGATTCATGTCTTTGGATGTCAGAATGTCAACCATGTTATATTCCATCTAATATTCATGAAGACGCCCCTGCTGTTTCCATTTGTGACAAAGTTACACTGCATGGCATTTACACACACTGAGTTTGAAGTAAACGCGCGTGTGTCTGTCTGTCTGTGTGTGTGTGTGTGTGTGTGTGTGTGTGTGTGTGTGTGTGTGTGTATATGAATATGGGAGTGCGTGTGCTACGGGTGAAAAAGAGTGTGCACGAGTGTGTGAGAGAGAATATGTGTATTTCTGCGTGTCTGTGTGTGTGTGTGTCACCTGCAGTAGTGCCAGTATATCAGTCAAAATATGCAGTGTATGTATGAGTCCTGATTCATTAGGCTGAGAAGCTAGCTGGCACATGGATGCTAGCTGCTTCATGCAATATTCATACAAGCAACGCTAAGAATTATGTTGGAAATAAAAAAAAAAAAATGTGGAGAAGTCATCTTTGAAGCTGTAGCTCGCAGTGGGAATATATTGGCTTCCTCTCTGTCTTTCTCATAACACAAAACAACATAACATAACATAACATAAGATGACATTACATAACATAACATAACATAACTCAACATAACATAACACAACGTAATGTATGTCATTGATGGATGCTTCTATTTAAAGCACCTTATGTTAAATATAGCCACAAAATATCAGCTATCAGAAGCTTCAATCCAAAAACATCTGTAACAATATTGGCCTTCATAAACATTGGTTGGAACTAAACTCTTCATTTATGAATTGAGTAGTATTCCCCTTAAAATACATATCATTGGTGATTTAAAAGGAGAGCAGGGTGATCCACCGGCTTTAAATGTTTTACCACATCTTTTAGTGATGTTATACTGTAGAGATAGACAAGAAAGCAAAGAGAGAAAGCTATGATAGCATAAAATTAGCTGGGATTCATTCCCATGCTGCAGATACGTGCGCTTTTACAGTAATTGGTTTTGTCACCATGAAGCCCTAGGCTTCCTTTTAAAGATCTCCTTTACGTCATGTACACACAGCAGGGGAAAAAGCAGTTTGGAAGAGGCTGATTTTCACTAAAAATGTGGCTTTTGGCTGTCATGGCCGCTCAGCAGGCTAAGGCACATGCAGTGTACTCGCAACAAGGTGGGTGTGAATCCAGGTGCTGCATGTCAGCCCACCTCTCTTCCACCTTTCATGTCCCTCTCCACTGCTGACTGTCTAGAACAAGAATGACTTGACATTAATTGCTGAAAGAAAATGCAACGTGGGCTTTCATGGCTTACAAGTGAGTTTCATCCTGGAAGGTCAGGCAGAACCTGTGGTAACACTTTCCATTTAAACATACTTGTAAAGTATTGTAAAGTATTATAAGCGAATTCCATGACAACACACAAGTTACACGCAATAATTTCTGGTACAACACACTCATTACAGATTCATGTTATCATGCATTATCATCCATGCACTTTTCTGATATGCGTAACAGGTTTAGTAGTGTTACTGAATCTTATTTCAAAACAGCATAGTGTCATAAAAGTTTGTGAAATGAGCACTAACTCTGGCACTCTGATTAATTACGTGTTGTGGACAAGAATTATGTGAATATTATGAGTGGAAGCAAAGTGGACGAGGTTGTTTCACGCTCTCTTAGAGCCACCTTGCTGAGTTGCACACAGGTAAACTTGAAATTAACTTCAGGCCAAAATGTATACCCCTATACCCTTGAAAAATAGTTGAAAAAGTATGTGGGAAAAAAACTAAGCGATGCAATTTTCAACACAATCTCATAACCAGAATTTTCCTTTAATACATTTCTTACTGTAAATGTTTTTCAAAAATTTTAATTCTACAAATTTACTTCTGGCCCTCAACATATGTAAACTGATGTGTTTACCATAGTCTTAGATAGGAAAAAAATCTCTGCAAAGTCTACAAGTTTAGGTCTGGAAAAAGTATTTTGAAATGGAAAATGTGCAAGAACCTTACATTTGCTCATTTCACAAAATGTTGGGAGACAAGGCTCTTTGAAAGCCAGTCAATCTGGCTTTGGATAAGATAGGCTCCACCTGGTCGCCTTACAAAAGAAAAAGTGGTAACTCTTTGCTTAAGACATACATCTGTACTATTAATAATCACTCATAATGCCCTATGACGGCAGGCTAATTTAAAGCATTGCCTAATTTGCTTTATGAAGAAGCAAAACATGTGATATACCTGTTGAAGGAGCTTCAAATCACTCATACATTATCATAACTCATTCTGATCCATTATAGCCATATGCCTTATGTAGCGTCACAGAAACATCTCTTCTGCTGACTGGAGTCAAAATCCATTTTTTTTTCTTGTGTAAGTCGGGTCACAGACTTGGGTTTAAAACCTCTGCAGTTCCTGTCACGCCATATTTCACAGAGCAGCGGGTGAACACAGAGCAGAGCTGACAAGTCTCACTGCATGAAGAGACCAGGCTTGGTTCAAAAACAGCTTGACTCCCTGATACATGAACTGGCCACTGGCCTATTAGCTGACAGTGTTGTTCAAAGCGACTCACTAACTAAGGAAACTTGTCTCTTTAGGCACGAGCCACGCAATCCTGACACAGCCTGACATGTATGTGGAGAGACTAGGCCAGCTTGCTACTGCTGGCCAAGGTTCAACCCCTAGGATGACTGGTAGCAGGTTCACTCAAGTCTTGAGTGGAAGGACTCCATGGCACCGGCACTCTATGGGCGCTGTCAAACCTCAAGTCCGTTTACTTTAGTCTAAATCCGTGGATGAATCGTTGCTTTGTTGCATTCACGCTCTTGTTCAGTTGCACAAAATTTTAAGCGAACCATAACTCATCACCGAAAGCCACATAGGAGCAGTCACTTCTTTCATTGGTTAGAAAAGGACTTTCATCTGGGCTAAATCTTGTCCGTAACCCAAAATTCACGGAGTGTATAACCTCTAATGCACAGTGCTTCCTGTAGTTTTTGAGGCATTAGTGTAATTATCAATAGATCACTCCAAACAAAGCTCGTCAAGGTTGGTTTGGAAACGTATCGAGAAACCGTCCTCTGAACAAGGTCTCGTTCCAATCGCTGTGCTCTCATAAGGACAAATGAACCAAATCGAGGGAGAAAAACACTCCAGGGCTTGAAATATCTGCTCTAAACCAAGTAGCTGTGAAAACGCCCTTGAATGCTCCTCAAGTCCTTATGTGATGTGCTTTCTTTTTGATCTACTGCTTTGATGTTTGACTAAAGCATTGTGCCGGTTCCCAAGGACTTCTCTTTCCACGCTCGCATCTTGTCGTCAAGGACAACAACACCTTAAACGAGATGTGAGCTGCTTGTCATTTGCTTCACTGCTCAGAAATTTGGCTTAACCCATAACTCACAGCATATTTAACCCATTATGCACAGTGCTTCCTATAGTTGGATGGGATCATTCCAAACGAATCTCCAGAGTTGGTTTGGAAACAGTCAGTATGGGTCATGACCTTAGGCATGTACCATCCTTGGTACCTTTGTCCACCATATGCCATCTAGCAGAGCAGAAATACCATGAAAACTTCCTTTAAAAGATTAAAAGATCCTCGCCGCCCTCCTCCTCTCTCCTCTCTTCTCAACGTCTCTCCTTCCTTGCTCGCACGTCTTTCTTCATGTCCCTCCCCTCCCGGGTCTTTCCGACGATTTAAATTGACTCACGCTATGCCGACGATGCGGTTGTTTGTTTGGTCGAGGAGGAGAAGAAGAGGGAGAGGAATGCAACGATGATATTGTGAGGAGAGGGGAAGGAGAGGAGGACAGGAATAGAGAGAGAGAGGAGAGGAAACGGACAGCGGGTGGCGGGGGGGGAAGGAGAGAAAGAGCGGGAAATGTAGCGTGGGTAAGAGACGAGTTGAGAGGGAAGTCCGTGTGTTGGTGTGGAAGCTTTTAGGTCTGGTGTGTGTGTGTCATGGTGTCACTCGCCTTGGGCAGGGATGGTCAACATGTGTGACAAGTCTTGTGAGAGAGAGAGAGAGAGAGAGAGAGAGAGAACGTACTTGGCCAGCTATTTCTTAAGTGTTTGCCAGAGGATGTTTTACATTCCAAGTGTACACAATCATGTGGTGAATCTGCTCTGCCTCCATCTTGAGAAGGATGCTTCTGTTTGCATATGTATACTGTATGTGTGTGTGTGTCTGTGTGTGTGTGTGTGGTGCATAGGACTTTTCCATTCATAATTTTCACTGGCATTTCCCCTTCAGCTTGTCCCACCCATTCCCCTCTTCCCCTCGCGTCCCGTTCATCCACCACCCCTCCCCTTCTCCCTTTTGTCATTTCATTAACATTTGGGAGAGTGTATTAGTTTTGGTTTTGGTATCACTCACAGTGTTCCAGCGCAAACAAATACACACACATATGCGCATACACACTCGCAAAACATACACACACACATCAGCATTTAGTCACTGGCAGTGTCCCGGAGGACTTAGATTTTTTTTTTCCCTGGTAACATTTAATCCAGATTACTGTTATTATGATCTTTGCTGGAGTTAAAATCTAATGCTGGTACCCTATTTTATAGAACATTTTTTCACATTTTGTCCTGTTCTGCTGTTAGGGGTAAAACTCATAAGATAATTCTCAATCCTATCTGTGTCTCTTCCGCCTAATCTCACTTCATATGCTATGGGCACAGAGCCTGATTATGATCTAGAATATTAATGCATCACCATCTTTTCTCCCCCCCACTCATACCCCTTTAGGATTGCATAATCTTGTGATCTATCTTAGGACATATTTTTTCATTTACATAACATATTTTAGTCGTTTCCCAGACACCTCGTGCGCAGTGTGATTCACAGTCGGCTGGATAAATGGCAGGATTATTGAATGCTGTAAAGAGAAGTATGTGGATGTCTTACTGATTTCAACAGCGTCACTTTCTAGATATAAAAAAAATCTACAGAGCATGACAGTGTCTTTGTTTGGGGGAAACGGGTGAAGAAAAGTATGGGATACGGGGTGATAAAAAAAAACATTTTCATATATAAATAAGTGTCTGTTTTGCTACTCTCTATCACTGATTGATGTAACATAATAGTGTTATATCAACCTCATGAAAGTTTTTCCATTTGCTGTTCTAAACACCCGGTGTCTGGTAGCTCTTTAGTGGGGAAATCCTCTGCTGCACAAGAAGTGATGTGTTTTATGTTTCCAGTTTGTTTAGAATAAACAGAAGAAGAATATGAGCAGTGATAGCCACCATGACTGAACAGACAGAGAAAAGAGAAACTCAAAATCCAAGCTCCACCCACACTGTTTGATTGACAGGTGATCTGTGGGAAGAGCAGTCCGGAAACAACAAACCACAGAAATAAGCGCTTTTATCTTGTAAACAAAAAACAAAGCAAAAAATGAGGAACTTGAGGATTACCATTTTAACCCAAATGCGAAAGTGCTTTTTTTTTAATGATGAAAAGTCTTTACAATATAAGTTAGGCTGAATACAATCTGATAAGATAGGTAGGTAAAAATGAAGGAAATTTAGTTGGGAAGAAGAAACTGAAGTAGTAACTCAAGGCTTCACAGTCTGATGGTTGCCTGTACGGTTCATGCAATGACAGAATGATTATTACTAGAGCTTTTGGTCAAACTCCACTATAATCACATATTTAGTGAAGAGTAAACCTACCTCAACTCAATTTACCTGCATTTTTAGGCTCTTTATGACAAAAAAATCATAGTATACATCATGGTAAGTAGCATCGAACTGGTGTAAGTTATATGAGGATTGGGTCCTAGAAGGAAAAAAAAAATAATAATGTTGTCCTGGTAATATAATTGATTTTTGTTTATATTGGTGGTGGTTTGCCTTATGATGTTCGCCACATACTGCACAGTATAGATCCAAAAGCCCCATCTGGATACTTGCAGGCTACACACACACATCCTCTCTCTATTCCTATTATCAGAGGGTTTTGCTGAACTTCATTAGTCTTGCTGCTTTGCCTTGGGGAATGGATTCTGTGTTTATAGTTTACAGCCTGTGGGGATTTTATTCAAGGTCAGTAGTACATTACCTATCTGGCTCATTGAGCCGCGCTCTCTGTTAGATCCCTTTTTTTAAATGCACATAGGTGATTGATTAAGCTGGAGTGTTTCTATGCCGGTGCGGGGCCTTGACTGATGCATATAAGGAGCAATATGTATGTATGGATAGCGCTTGTGCTGAATCTGCGATCGATGCATGGACTCTCCAAGCAATAATTACCTCATCCAAGAGAGACGGAGCCTGAGGGGTGAGAAAGTGTGTGTGTGTGTGTGTGTGTGTGTGTATGTGTGTGTCTCCCAGCTGGCTTGTTTAGTTGTGGACTGTTGCAGAGTGTCAGACAGCGTGAAACTCCTCTTCATCAGTCACCAATCAATGCTGATGGGGAGAGACAGAGAGAGAGGGGGGGAGGGGGTTATGAAGATAGAAAAAAGAGATGGACAGAGAGAATACAAGGAAGCGAGAAAGACAGATGCGGAAAGAGAGAGCGCAGATTGACAGAGAGACTTAAAATAGAGATGCAATGTCGGCTGCACTGCATGCTGGGTAGAAGTGAAAGAGAGGAAGAAGAGATAGAAGGTGCTACATGTAACATTTTAAACATCACTGTGGAATTAATTGTGATACCTTGTAAAATGACTGTAAACAAATAAAACCATGGTGGAGGTGATTGGCAGCCTCTATCTCACACCAGTAGTATTGTTAGTTTCCTGTTTGTTTACGGTAATTATACAAACGTCTCAAAATTAATGTGTTTATTGATGTTTAAATGAGGAGGATGGAGGTGTGAAATCATCCCATCATTTTCAAAGAACATCCAATGATGAATCTGTACAGTTTCTCGAAACATTTTTGTCTTCTTATATAAGATAAACTGATTGGAGACTCACATGAAAGAAAGAGAAAAATGGGGATAGAATGATTGATAAGAGAAAGAGAGAGCGGGAACAGAACTAGAGCCAAGGGGAGGAAAAGAGCATAGATAGATAGATAGATAGGTAGAGAGTCAGAGAGTTTCATGTTCCTAATCAGTAAACAGAACTCAAGCCAGCTGGGGCCTCCTCAGTTTCAGTGTGCACCCACCCACACACACACACACACACACACACACACACACACAGGTGACAGGTAAGGGAGTCTAGGTCAGTGCCGGGACCCTCTTGTCAGCGGGCAGTTTACAATTGACATCTGATTGCCATCTGATGTCTGTGTGTGTGTGTATGTATTCGTGAATGTGTGTATCTGTGTGTGTGTGTGTGTATGTATTCGTGAATGTGTGTATGTATGTGTGTGTGTGTGGGTGTGATTCCAGCTGTCATACACCTGTCTTCTCTGCTCTGATCCCCACTAACCCTCAGTCAAACAACATGTCACCGTAAAAGCAGCACATGTACTGTACACCGAGCCGCCACATTCACACTGTCTTTGTTTCTTTTGAAAAAAATCTCTCTTCTTTTTCGTGTTTTCTCATTTTATATGTGCAAATAGATTCTCTAAACAGGGCTCTCTCTGAAGGTCGTCCGTCTTATACAGCGCCCCCAGTCCCAAATGCATTTATTGGAGATACAAGGGAGCATTATTGATGGATTTCTATTTTTATTCTTCTTCTATTACACTGTTCCTCTGCTTTGCTTTGTTACCGAATGGCTAGTTATGAAGAATAAAGTTGGTTTCAGTAGAAATGATTTGAAAGCCAGAGCACTGGGTTTGCAGATGGATGGTGGCATGAAAGGTTCATAATCTCTTGCATTACTAGTTGGGCAGATGTTCTCATTTAAGATTTCATGGAAATAGATTGGAATTATTATTGGTCAGACTGCATTATAACCCTTCAGATACTCTGTGAGAGGTCTATTATCGGTCCATGAGAATAAGATATAAAAGAAGATAGAGTAACATCTTGCTTACACAAACAGGCAACAAAATGCGCTCAAGGTAAAAAAGTAAATAAACATGGCGTATGCTAAAGTGTTAGCATGGAGCACCAGAGCTAACAATCTACAAGGGACAAATGGATGATTTTGGTGTCTATGTTCTCATCACATAATGGGTAAGTTAACAGGACAATCTCCCAAAAACTGCATTCTTTTGACAGTGGTCGTATGTATACCCAACGGGCGACATATCCCAGGACAGCTAATGTTCTGTGTTTGTTAGACATTTCACATTTTGGATGAAGTGATTCTTGGGTCTTGGTGCTTATTCAGCACATAGAAAGCACAAGTCAGCTCTCGCTTATCAAATTACTTGTCAAATTCCAAAAAAGAGAGCTAGAAGAGCGCTGTAGGATAAAATGATATGCAGGGAGTCGGCATCCTCTTTTAAGCCACTGGAGAGCCAGGAAGGGTTCGCCTCAAAATAAAACACCACTTCATTTAAGAATTTAGAATGATGGTAGAATCATTATTAGTCAACATGAACAGTGCTCTTGAAGTGAGAAACTCGGCCTGAACCTTTCATGCTATCAAGCTTAATTTCCTATTCGCTGCTCCGATAACAGATGTGGTGAACCCACGCAGTCTTTTTTAAACCTTTATTCTACACTTAACCTTATTTCCAGAATGTCCATTTTGACCTTTACCGTCTTCATTCACGAGCGTGAATGCGGAAATTGAGTGATATTCTTCTTTTATGAAATAAAACGGAATTGGATGGAGCAGATTTGCATAACATTGCTGGCTGTTTGGTGCTGTGACTAATGTAGGCAGCTGGGAAGGATTGGAGTGGTCATTTGTTGCTCAGTGGGTCACTATTTCAAGCCCTGGGGCCTCATGTGCCACGGACGTTGCTGTTTTATGATGTGTGTGTGTGTGTGTGTATGTATGTGTGTGTGTATAGTGTGTGAAGGCTTAAGCATTGCCCATTATGCCGAGCTACCCTTCTGTATGTAACGCACCCCTGCTTACTTACATGCTTCAGTTCAAGATTGCATGAGTGCGCGAGTGTCACTCTCTGTATTCATGTGTTTTGTGTGTGTGCGTGTCTTTGTTACTTTTGTTGTTTGTCTATTATATGTTTGAGTATGTACAATATACATGGCAAAGTGACTATTTCCTTGTTTCTAGGTAGAAGCCTCTGACCACTTCCCCTGTTGGACTTTTCCACCAATGAGAGAGATTTAAATGCTGCTACTAATCTCCCTGAAATTCAATTACTGTTGGGTTTTTAAACAGAAACAAGTGGTTTACAAAATGCTAAATTTCAAGACAAATAAAGATTCATACATCTAACCCATATTGACAACAGTGGCCTTTGCAGAAGTATTTACGTAGAAATGAAATTTCATAATGTACAAAAATCAGAAATCTTCCAAATTGAACCGCTCAACATCTCCATCTGGACACAGTCTTATCCCTTACTTGGATTCGGAGTATGTGTGATTCTGTAATTCACTTTGGCAAGGAGAGGAAGGAAGAGAGAGAAATAAAAAGATGATGGTCGGGAAATGGAAATGGGAGAGGAAAATTCTCCACTCTCCAATATCTTCTGTTCTCATCTCTCTTTCTCTCTCTCTGTCATTAAAATTCCCCGACGTAGGCTACTCTCCCCCAACATGACGGTTCACAGCACCGCCCCCGCACTTAAATCCACGCATGGAGTTGCATGTGTGTGTGTGTGTGTGTGTGTGTGTGCGAGCGCACGCCCACACACACTCGACACACTACCGAAATGCAACAGGGGGAGTCTGTCACAGGCTTCTGTTGAGCGGTCTGCCGTTTTTTTACAAATGCTGTTTTTCTTTTACAGTTTCTGCCATTTTCTCTGCTTATTATGATCACTCCCAATGTTACAGTAACACGTTTCAGATGTTATATATAGTTAATAGCACTGTATGCACTGTATGATTCAAAGGGGGTTTATCCTCAGTTAATTCTTCACTTTCAACAAAGAAAACTGCTATTTTTTTCACCTCTTTTTTTTTAAAACAGTCCCCTCTTTTCTTGCTCCTTTACTCTCTTAAGTGACTCATGTGTGTAAATACAGTGAAGTCCTACTGTAAACATGTGAAATGGACGTTGTGGTGATGTTTACCCAGTCTCCCTGTCAATGTCAAACTGAAGATTTTTCCAAAAGGGGGGCTACAGAAAACTAACATTGACAGACTTTCTTTATCTTTTGAGAGCATCTTTTGAAGGCTGTGTGTGTTCTTGATCATCCTGTTTTCCTCCATCTTCTCCTTCTTGGTCCCTATAGGTCCCCTTACAAAGAAACACACTGATGATTTAGGTGATAGTGACCGCACGGACGACGAAGGTATTTTTTTCCCCGATGCCAAACTGATTTGCATGACAAGGGAAACAAAACCTCCCCTTTCTCCTCCAATTTTTTTCTTCTTTGATTTTCTTACATTTCTTGTCCTTTTTTTGAAAAGTGATGGACATTTTCTTTTTGCTCTTTACTCGTAAACTCTCTTTTTGGGCTGGATGTGTTTTGTCCTTTTCAGCTTGATGTCTAAAGAGTATGTTTACATGTCTACCACCATTCTTTGATAATTACTGATCTAACTTAGGTTTTCTGCTTGAATTTGCTATTTTCTTTACTTTTTCTTTACTTTTTCTATGTTGCATCCCACCAGCAGATCAAGTAACTATTAACCCTTTAGACAGCTCTTAACCACATTTTTGCATGATTTTTTTTTTTTCTTAATTCTTCTCTTCTCCAAAATCAGATCATGTTGAAAAGATCCACCACTGGCTAATTGGCTTCTTTTTCACCTATACTAACTCTTAAACCTCTTTTAGTTTTGGGCGTCAAACCAATGATCTTCGTATGTGACATGTCGATAAAATAACGTCAACATAATGGACAAACATCACGCTTTCAGTCATGGTCGCTCTGGAGTAGTGTGGGCTGCTGTCTTTCCTGGCATGGTTTCATCTCCTGCAGGGCAAGGACAGTGCTAATTTACTACAAGTAACTAACTTTTTGGTCAACTAGCCACAGTGGAACTTAATCAGCCAATTTTGTTTCTTAGCTGCCAAATTAGTAAAAACGTAAAACGTGGATTCAAGTGACATTACTAACATGTCAGTATCATGACTGTCAAACTCTTGGAGGACTGCTAAAACAGCACACTGGAGTTTTATTCTTCATTTATTGGAGGCAGAGCTGCTCTGGAGGCAGAAATAATCTCACTAGTTGAGTTTAATCTCAATGGGAGGAGCCAAAGAACCACAGTTTTTCAGGCCAAGGAACAGACTGAAGTCCAGTGAAAAAGAGAACGGGTAAGAGAGGAGGAAGCTAATATTATGAAGCCTAGCGCTCTGCTAACTACAGGCAAAAAAACTGAAAAATGCAATCTAGCCATACTAACTAGCTAAAAAAACATTAATTAACCTAGCTTACCTTCCAAGTTCAAACTAGCCATACTTGCCTATAGCTATCTAGGTAAGATAGTTAGCTAGCTGCTGACCTTCCAAGATTATCAATGCCATGGTCATGACCGAATGAAAAAAATAAGTCTTTTCCTTTCATATTTTTGACAATATTTTGATGATATTCTGACCAGAATACATTCTTTGCCATTCAAGTTTGCCAGTTGTCCAACTTGTGCTCTCAAACTGTTTGTTTTGGCTCCACCTGCTGAGGTTTAACTCAACCAGCGAGATTATTTCTGCTTCCAGAGCAGCTCTGCCTCCAGGAAATGTTTGTACATCTAAAATTCCAATCTGCACTAAAGCATTACAGGGCTTCCTCATCCAAGACCCATTTCCAATAAAATAAATCCATAGTGCGATGGAGGTGATCACTCAGAACTGTTGTGTTAGTTGTGATTAGAGTTTGTGTAGGGATAATTGGATAGATGCCATACCAGGAAAGTCATCCCACACCAGTGCAGAATGCCTGGACTCCCTCACTGTGTTGGCACTGTACAGTATATACCCACCTACACTGGGTATTGTAGTCATATCTCATGTATGTGTGTTCCTGGTTCCTAAACTAAACTTCAATCAAACCGAGCAAAACTATATGGATTCATTAGGTATCTGTTCCACTGCTGTCTAACAGCTAAACACCTACCATAACAAAACCTAAGGATCAAAAGAATTAGCTTCTGCACACCTGACTGTAAACACTTGAGAAAAAATAATTGGGAAATAATGGTCTACTACCGGAATAAAGAGACTCCTACATACACTTTTAGCTCATAAAGAGCAAGGCTTTTAATCCCAGATGATTTTAACCGATGAAAACAGAAACTTGGCCGACCGGGCGGATACTCGACGAAGGCCGTAGGACTAAAACGTTGCCTGTCCTCCTCTTAAAATAAATGATGCGCCTTTTTGCGACTTAAGACAATGTGTTGAAAATCCATTAGTCCCAATAATACAAAAAGATAAACCTACGCTGAGTTGCCGTAAACAAGCAGCCCTTTGAAAAGTCATATTAGGAATAAAGTGTCCTTGATAAAACCCTGAGATAAAGTCGTATCCCCTTAAGGCCGCCGCGGTGCAACTTTAATGACAGGCAGAAAGTCTTAATAAGGCACCTCTACTGTATAATGTGACGAAGTAAACAGCAATTACATCCAAATAAGACTCACAACCATCCGGATCCCTTTGATCTGTGCCATCATGCTGTTTTCCTGGGAGCTCACACACACACAGACACACACACACACACACACACACACACACACACACATAAGCATGCGTAAACACACATACTTTGACACACAGGCATATAGTCACATGCGCGCATACACACACCAAAAAGATTAGAGAGAGTCGCACAGCTCACGCAGATCAAGACAGTGAAATCCCAGCAAGCTTCAAGTATTATCTCGATAAAGGATGCAGGGCAGACTACTAATCCAGTTTAATATAGGAGAAAATATGCTTGAGAACACACACACACACACACACACACACACACACGCGCACACACACGCACACACACACTCTGTTGTCCTCCTGATGCCTGATCGGCTTGTACTCTCCCCAGCGGTTCTTTATGCTCTTAACCCTTGACCTCTTGTCGCCTTGGAGATGCGAACCCGACGAGGACAATCAACCCCCCCCCCCCCCCCCCCCGCCGCCCAGGAAATCTTGGATTTTACAATCTCTTTATACTCAGTAAATCTGGTGTTTGTAATCCCTTTGTGCGGGGAATAGAGATGTAAACAGGACAGTCCCTGAGAGCTGAGGATTTGTTAGAAGCCGAGGTTTTCTTTTTTTTTTGGCCCGTGAATCGACTACAGAGGATATTGCTGGAGTGGATAAGTTGATGTGGGTATACAGAAGTGGAGATGTCATGAGCTGTGGTATCTACACGGCTCTTATGGGGCCCCTGGCACCCTATATAAAGTATTATACTGCAATACCTATGTGATATTAATCTTCCCATACACTATGGATATAGTACTTTGGAGGGTACAAGGATATACATTTTGCTGACGGTGCAAGGACAATCCTGGAGCTGAGGAAAGGATCATAAAAGATCAACTGGGGGAAAGTGTTACTCTTCTCCATCCAGCCAGGCCAGAGATTCCAACTGTCGACATTTTAGTCACAAGGCTATTTCTTCAGGCTGCTCGACATCACATTTATGAAGAACAAGCAAAAAACTAGCTTAGCGCTACTTGCAGCCTTGCTAGCTGTGAGCGTCTTTGCAAATGAAAATACAGCAATGAAAAATAAAATAAAATCACCAATATTCTCACCAATAATCACCAATATAGCTGAACAACTAACATTACTGCTAACATGCACTTAGCAAGGCCTAGGCTACTATGCTAATGTTACATCCTCAACAAATGATGAAGTCCACTTACAACAAAGAAGTCCAACAAACAAAATGTAAAACCTAAATCAAACAATATAATGTTGTAAAATGAAACCACTTACCTTATCAGGAAACCAGGGAACTTGA
>NW_027283963.1:530000-540000 GCF_046629955.1 Centroberyx affinis | reverse complement strand
GACTGGTCCCCATGTTCTTTTGCTGTTGTTGATCACCGGTATCCGCTGCCTCCGACTGCTATCCTTTCGTCTTCTCTCTCTCTCCCTATTCTCCTCTCTTTTTCTTTGCCTCTGCTTTGTTGGATCACCGCTGAGAGATTTGAGATCCCAAGGTTGGATTTGAGCCAACCGTAGCCTGTTGAAGCTACGGTTACGCTTTCCTCCTGGTTTCTGTTACGGAGAGTGTGTAATTTTCAACTTTTTTCAACTTTCGACTTCTGCGGGGCGACATACCTTGTGTTACTTTCCAACACAAGGCGTGGTGATATCAAGGATGCAGGAGGAGGTCAAGTTAAACATCAATCCAAACAAGTACATCATTTTGAGAACATGATGTTAAAGGAATAGTTCACCCAAAAATGAAAATTCTGTCATCATCTCCTCACCCTCATGCCAAATGAAACAGGAGAAATGTATTAGTCCATATAACACACAGGGAAGCTGCAGCACAACTTGGTAGCAGCCTTCTCCAAAACAACTGAAGTCAATGGGGACCAGTTCTTTAGAGTTCCAAAACAAAAACAGCCAATCACACTGTGAACAGAAAGACCTATACACCATGATTTGTTGCAAATCAATCAGCTGTAGTTAAGATTTGCACTAAATGATGGTGTAAATATACTGTAGGTCTTTTTGGAACTCTGAAGAACTGGTCCCCACTGACTTCAGTTGTTTTGGAGAAGGCTGCTATGGAGTTGTGCTGCAACCTCCCTGTGTGTTATATGGACAAACTTCACCTGTGTTTCAACTGGCATGAGGGGGAGGAGATGATGACAGAATTTTCATTTTTGGGTGAACTATTCCTTTAAGGTAGCTTTGGAGCTGATGTCGTAAAGGTATTTTGGTCCTGGATTCACCAAACGATGCATCGCTATCTATTCCACGTCAAAATATTTGCTGGAACGTGACGTGTCGCTCCCATCTTGACACTCGCATACGCCGAAAATGACTCATCCTTTGTAGAACTGAGCAGAAATTTCAACCCGTCACCGTGTTTTCCCCTATCCCCCCCCCCTCCCCCATCTCCTCTCCTCCTTAAGTCTTCCGGCCTTTAATCTATCCTCGGCCATCTCTTTTCTGATCTTCAATACCCTGCTGTTTTCCTTCCCTATCTCCCGTTTTCTTCTTCCTCCACTATCTTATCTGTTTTCATCTCTTTAATTCCTAATTCCTTTCTTCTTCTCCTGTCTGTATATGGATGTCACTGCCTTACCCGGGGGTTGGGGGGGGGGTGATTACATATATATATGGCGACACATGGCGGAAACTGCCTCCATCCTAAATGAGATTACGCTGTGTCACTCATTTGAATGGAACTGATTTCATCTTTATGCTGTTTGGTCGCTGGGGTTTTGGCTCACTTTCTTATTAAACATGAACATAAAGATATAGGGCAATATCCGCCTTTCACTCAACTAGAATACTGTTTGTCTGGGTGCATGTGTGTGTGTGTGTGTGTGTGTGTGTGTGCATAGGGGTTCATGCATGCTAGAGGAAGACAGAGGAAGGCGAGTCTTTGAGGCAGAAATAGACCGTGAATCTAAATGTTAATGTTCCGCGGCTCAGCAGGGGGGTCCGCATCATCTTTTTAGCGATTCAGGCCCTGATCTCTTTTTCATGAGTTATATTTTTGTCCGCTCAGATTGTAAATACCGAGCGTCAGTATATAAGGCCTGATGTTTCGGGGTGAATCATCTGATGAAACTGACATTAAGTCTCCTAGATAGAGATCAAGTGACGGAAAGACTGAAAATAAATCCAAGGTTTGCCGGGCCTGGATGCTTAGTTATGCGATTGCGGGTCACGTCACATGGAAATATGACTCTCACTCCGCCAATGACTGGATGGACAGCCTTCAACCCCTGCCAGAACCACAGAAGAAGACAAAATCGTCAATCATTGTGCAACATTTGCAATTAATAACCATTTGACGGAGTAGAACCAGAAAAGTTTTAACACTATCTAACAACCTAATATGCAAATGCATGAAACCTTATTACATCAAAGTTGGGGAAAATGCTGTCCGATGGTGTAAAACGTTACTTTTGGAATAATTTATAATTTAATAAAAAAAATTATTTTGAATAGGGCAAAATATATACCCATTACTTGTGCATATCGCATATTATAGTCACCGCCAAAAGTGGGCGAAAAAGTTCTAAAGTTGTTAAAAGTTTCTTGTAAGTTGTCTTTTCTTTCTTTCTTTCTTTCTTTCTTTCTTTCTTTCTTTCTTTCTTTCTTTTAGGGCTGGGTGATATGGTTGAAATAAATATCATGATAATCATAAGGATTTTTCTCGATCAATATGTATATCACGATATGGCTCATGTATGCAAAATCACATTAAATAATCAAATTAATGTTCATCTCATTTGAACCGAATGGTAATGTTAGGTGTGATGTCAAACAAAACAGAAATTTTCAAATAATATTCCTACCATACCTCATTTTATGAGAGTTTTTAAGTAAAATTTGCTTGTCATCATCAATTTAGACAGAAATAAACGATAATATTGAATTATTGCCCGGCCCAACTTTCTTTCTTTCTTTCTTTCTTTCTATAGCTCTCACATGCTGCAGGACTCATAGTGTGCAGGGGGAACTACTGTATATCTGTTTACTCCCAGATTAGACTCTATATGTTTGTGTTTACCCCCCCGGCCACGGACGAAAGCATCGGGGCTTTACCTCCCTGAACATGTGCTGCTGTGTGCGTCAGACAGAGAGGGACTGTATTTACGTGTTTACAGCGCTTGTTGGACTTGTCACCGGTCAGTCGGCCGGTCAGTCGTCCACTTCTTTAATAAGAGCGTCTGTTATTACCTTCCATTTGACTCTCAAGCCCAGTCACTGCGAGCGATATCCATCTCCAAGCCGTTTCGTCTCGTCTTGAGTGCTGAAATCTTACTTTTGCTTGGAAAAAAAAATCTTCCGTTTGTTTCTAATGCAACATGTTTTCAAGGCTTTCCTCGAATCAAATGCCATTTCCTAGAATAGAAGCAGAGCGATGCGGCTTACTTCAAGATGCTGTCACTCTCAGAACAGGTGGAACTGCATTGGAAGTGAGTGGATTTATCAAACCCAGCGTGCAAATGTTTCCCCCTGTTTTTATAAAAAAAATGCATTTTAAAGTCCGGAGATTTTAATCCGAGGCTAACTGACTTGTTCAGGCGGATATTTTGCAGCGCACAGTCTGTTATGACTCCTATTCCCGGCCAGACTCAGCCATCATTATGATATCCAGCACAGCTAGTTAGCCAGCATTAGTCAAAGTGTGTGGTTTCCCCCAGCCAGTCAGCCACTGCAGCACCTGTTAGCTTGGTAATGCTGCTCTGCTGACATACCCTCCCATTCCCACACCACTGATTTGTCCTCTTGCCTTAGCATATATTTGTGCGTCTATATGTGTGTGTGTGTGTGTGTGAGCCGTGCAGCAAGCCATTAGTCGCTTTAAATATGCAGAGCTGCTGACGCAAGGCTGTATTTATTGGTTAAGGGCCTTGGCTACAATGGATTTGGCCACAGGGCGCGTATATAGTATGCTATTGTCAGCGTGTGTGTGTGTGTGTTTAATGTATTAGGAGTTTCTGCTGTGTGGAGGAGAAAGGGGGGGGGGGGGGGGTGTTAATGGAACACATGCTATAGCGCTGTCAAAGTGTCATTATCGGGACGGTTCGGTGTTTATGGAGCGAGGCGTGCCCGTCACCTCAGCCTCCCCCCTGCTTTATAATGGGGCACTCTGCTTTACATCACAGTCGAACTACTTAAAGAAAAACAGCAGTGTGAAAGTCCAGAAATCTCCCAAATCCTCATCGAGATATGGGAGAAATGCTGGTATTCTCAGGGATGCTTACTTAACGTTTAGTGCTTTAGTGAAGTAATAATCAGTGACATTTTCATATGAATAAATGCCTGTTTTGCCGCTTCCTATCACTGATTGCTACGACACAATAGTGATTCAACCTATATCCAGTTCGTGAAAGTTTTCCATTTGCTGTTAGCACCCGGTGTGTCTGGAAGCTCTTTCCTGGTAAAAAAAAAAAAAAAAATACTCCGCAGCATCGGAAATGATGCGTTTTACGATTCCGGTGTGTTTGGAATCAATAGAAGAAGAACCGGGTAGTTAGCATGAGCAGCGATAGCCACGGACGACGAAGTGAAGTGCAAACAACGGAAGGAAAAAGCCGCTTTGTTGCTCTCCCCAAAACGGCGGACTGTGCCTTTAAGGCCAGCCCCCCTCGCCGTGTGAGTTTGTTTTCGGCCCGGGCCAAAACCTTTAATCACGCTGATTGATGAGGTGCATTTCCCTGACTCAAACCTTCTCCAAATACCCCTTCCATTCCAGCCATACATCAGCCATTCGGCCCATTCATCAAGCCTCTGATTGTTTTAAGATATACCTGGCCAGTAAAATATCCATTTCTCTGCACGCCACTTTCCCCTCGCTCCCCCCACCCCTCCACCCCCCCGCCGCCCGCCTCGCACTCCTGCTGCTGGGATCGCATCAAAAAAGTCCTTGCGGGGGAGAAGAGACGAGGCAAAACAGCAACACGTATAAGCAAAAAGATGCAGGTGTGTGTTGGGCGCGCGCACACACACACACACACACACACACACAGGGAGGAATGAAGGAAGGGATATGATGCAGTTTCTTTGATTACATATTTATTGTAGAATCGATCGATACCACACTGGTTGTCTATGGGAAGACCCTGAACCTGAATTGTTTCTAATGAGACATTCTGATCAGATTCCACACACGTACACCCAGTTAGGGTTAGGGTAGCAGTTTTTGCAGTATATGGAACCATAGAAGAAGAAGAACCCTCTGATATGTTACAGTAAAATAAAAAGTTCTTCTAGTGCTGCTGATTTGGGACATTTCAAGCATTCTTAAAGGGTTCTTTACAGCACCATAAAAGTGTTTTGCTATGGCACAAACCTACAGAACCATTTTATAGTACTCTATAGAACCCTTTTTTTTTGTTTTATTCTCATTATTGTTATTTCAATGGAGTTTTAGTGTCCCATGATGGTCTAAATGCGCTTTCAGTGGCTTTTCTAACCTGATGAGAACACAATTCAGGGAGCAACAGTGAATACTTGTAATATGTAATATATAACACACACGGACACACACACGTGTGCACACGCACACGCACACGCACACGCACACACACACACACACACACACACACACACACCACCAGGCACGTCAACTAGCATGGCTTTAATTGTATCCAAATTAGGACTGTGTGTGTTTGCTTGAGGAGTGATTCCTCTCACACAGGCATTATCCCTAATGTTTACCCTTCCCAAAATCTCTCTCTCTCTCTCTCTCTCTCTCTCTCTCTCTCTCTCCCTCCCTCCACAATAATTGGGCTTTCTCTTTCTCTTCCTCAGTGTTGAGGGCTATTATTTTCATGCTTTTTAATTTCTTTCTCCTTGAAACAAATACCCCCGATGATTTGGTTTCATTACTCTTTCTGTGCCCCCAGTCCATCCCCTCCTCTCCTCTCCTCTCCTCTCCTCTCCTCTCCTCTCCTCTCCTCTTCTCTCCTCTCCTCTCCTCTCCTCTCCTCTCCTCTCCTTGCCTATCTCCATCCATAGTTTTAGCGTTGTGCTCTTTATCAGAAAACCATGTACAGCATCTGACCCTTAAACAAACTGTTGATGGGGGCAGTGGTTCATTTGAGTCTTTATTGGTGGCTAATGATTACTCTCCAAACATGGGTAAAGGATTCATACTAGCACACACACACACACACACAGCCGTTTAAAAGCCATCAATTGTTTTTGTATGAGAAACTTGTTTTTTGTTCTAGCTGCTGCAGTTAGAAAATGAATGGAACGTTTTCAGCTCAGAAGGTCATTATGCATTCCTGTGTTTTTATGTCTATTTGTACCAATGGAAGTCGATGCTGATGCGTTAACAGGCTCTACGCGTGTGTGTGTGTATTAGTGTGTGTGTATCATCAGGAGACCTTCGCCACGCTGCTTGGATGCTCTCTTCCTGTAAAGCAGTCTGAGGCCCGAACGTTTCCTCGGCTCAGTCGAGGAGGGGAGCTTTGATCAGCGGACAGGCCCGCGCATCAGGGTCAGGCCCGATGCTTCCTTCCCGTTCCATATCCACTCGGCAGCGCGCGCGAGCCCCGAGTTCCGCTAAGCGCCAGACAGACGAAAAAAGAAAGATTGCCGAGGCAAACTTCCACCCACAAAACACAAACAAGTACGGTCCCAGGGTTTGGCAGGAGCTCTTTTATCATAATAAAGCACCCAAAGAGAGTGTGAGCGGTCGGTAGTGCGAGAGAGCCTGCGGTGGAAAAGCTCAGACCAAACAGAGACAGACGGGAATGATCAGAGAGCAAAAGCAAAAAATATCCACAAGGGTTGGGCTAGTACGTCAGTGTGATATTGGCTTTTTTCTTCAAAATCAGATCTGGTCCAGTCAGGCTGATATGAGGGATATGATTAAGTATTTATTGTAGAATTGATCAATACTGCACTGGTTGTCTATGGGAGAAAAATGGAGCTTAGGGCTGGGTGATATGGACAAAATCAAATATCACAATATTTTTGACCAAATACCTCGATATCGATATTGCCACAATATTGTAGGGATGACTATTGGTGCTTTCACAAAATATTTACACAATGAGATCTTTGATAAATAATCATCAGTAATGTGGATATAATGACTAAGTGGGTAAAGGCAAATAATAGAACTGCTAGAACAGTCTGGTAAGTTCAGAAAATGACATCACTTTACTGTAATGCAGCCTTTAAAACCAGGAAAAGACACTTATGCCATATCACGATATTACGATATCCAAAATCTAAGACGATATCTAGTCTCATATCACAATATCGATATAATATCAATATATTGCCCAGCCCTAATGGAGCTAATATCACAATTATTTTTTCTGCCCCACGATACGTATCGTCACATTTTTGTATCGCGATATATATCGATATATCGTCTCATCTCTTGTATATATGAATGTGTTTTGTTATTATCACCAGCCATCCTGAGTTTCAGTGGAGAGTTTTAGTGTCCCATGATGGTGTAAATGCTGTTGCAGAGGCTTTTCCACCCTGACACCCTGAGTCTTTTGGCATGTAAAATGGTCAAATTCAAAGATATATATTGAAAATTGTCAGCTTCAACCCAAAAATAGGTATTGGTATCAGTTGGTATTGGTATTGGTATCAGTAAAACACCCATATTGGTTGGACCCGAGTATCCATAATCACTATTGTTACCTTATAGCTGAAACCCTGACTGTGTCCGGTTGCTCCACCATGTTGGAGCCACTCGGTTGGTTTTCTTGGCCCTGGCCTGGCGTCACCGTGTGCTAATCTTCCGGCAGTTGTGAGGTTTCTCTCAGCCTGCCGCGGCCTGGCTTGTTCCTCGGCCCGCTCGTTTTGGCTCGGCGTTTCCTGGCACGCCCGATTCGTTTCCGACAGCGGGCGCGGCGCGGCGACGGCGGCGACTCTTGGCGCGCCGGGGCTTGGCTCGCCGAGGTTTTTGCGCGGTGTACTCTCTCTGGTTTCGGGCCGGACCGGGGCGAGAGATGCTTTGGTGAACCGGCAGGGGTTTTGGCGTGGGCGAGGGGTTCGCTGAGGCGCCGGGGATTAGATTAATTTGGGCAGGGACGGGACAACAGACGGCCATCTGGGCACGCTCGGTGGCGCCGGGCGGGAGCGGCCAAGAAACCCTCGGCCGCGCGCCCCGCCAAAACCCCCCCCCGCCGCCGCGAATACGTGTACGCATGTTTTATGAATTATGTATTACGCATGAGCCGCCATCCACCCCACAGCCACACTTCACACTCCCAGTCAACACACTTTTTTTTCCCCCCCAAGAATGATAAATTCCTAAAATCAATTAACACACACACACACACACACACACACACACAAGACACACCTGCTCATGCCTGTGCATGCTGCCCCCCCTCCCCTCCACTCTGAACTAACACATTACTCACTGCCTGCCTCTCACACAATGAAATGAAGTCAATACTAAAAATACTAACACTAAAAGTACTAACTAAACTTCATAGTGAATGTGCTAACTGCATACTAAACCAAACACCTCCCTACTAAAATAACTTAATACTGAATGTGCTGACTGCATACTAAACACTGTAAGTACTACTAAGTATATTAAATATACTTTTAAACTCCGTCTTCCTTCTGCCGCCTAACTGCAAATAAATGGCTGGGTCTGAAAACTCATACTGCCTATTTAGTATCCATTTTAAGTATACTAAAATATACTGTATGTATATATTAAAAAAGAATAAAAAAATAAGTATACTCCAAAAGTGCCAAAAATACAAAAAATCTTGAAAATAAAAAAAAACATACAGTTGCTATTACGTATTTCTGCATTACCTATTGATATGAATGTGTTAATAGGTTTTGATCATTCACACTTCATTAGTAGTCAGTATGAGCTTTCAGACTGAACCAGTCTCTGCACTCTCCTTCTTTCTTTCCTCCCTTTCCTTCCCTGTGTGTTTTGTCTGTTTTCCTCCTCTTCCTTCTAACTAATCACGAACTGGATGGATGGATGGATGGATGGATGGATGGATGGATGGATGGATCTTTGCATGCTTGGATAGATTAGGTAGATTACATTACTGGTTTAAATGTTCAGCCAGAAATCAGTAATGTGGTCACAGCAACCTTCCCTACATCCTTTGCAAGACAAGAGCCACAGTATGGGGTGGAGTTAGACCGATACGGGTTTTTGAAGACCGATACCTGAAGCTGCTGAGAACCAAGATTTTGTGCCAATATTCAAAATCATTAACTTTGACCAATTTCATGCTCAAAAAAATCCCAAAACAATCGAAATATTCAGTGTTTCCCCCACAATTTGACTCTGTGGAAAAGCCTCTGAAACTGCATTTAGCATGTTAGCATCTTTTGCCACACATCGTTCAAGCCAATGTGTTGTGTTAACTGCAAGATAGGTCATTAGCCTGCAGTTCATGGTAGGCTGAAAACTGTTCAGTATTTCACAAGAGAATTAGAGAAAAATCAGGAAAAAAAACAAACTTCAGAACAAATTTGTTCAGTAGAAATATGCTTTTTCACATCCCATAAATCATCTCGCGACCCCCTGAGGGATTCCCACCCCCAAGTTGGGCACCACTGGAGTAGATGATCTGATTATGGATTATGATTTTGGAGTATCATACTGCATACATTTGCATATTAACGATGAAAAACTGATTTTCTCGAAACTACCATAACTCCTTAATGCTGTCATATCCGGAGTTCATGTTAATACCACCGCTGTGTTGTGCGAAGACAAGTGTGTTGACATAGAAATATTTGCTAAGTAATGCATTATTTAGCATAATTAATGACCTCATTAGCATAGTTGGTTAGGATTCATATATCATGGTGATTATGGTAAGACATTAAGCAGCTCAACTGCCTCTTGTTATGTATAAATTCACACTCTTTACACTCTTTAAATTGTACGTCTCCCATTCTTGTATCTCTTCACTGATTGGTAGGAAAGGGGAGCAGAGGGCAGATGGAGAGATGGGTAGAGAAACAACAGAGATTACATCCCTCCACACCACACTACCACCAGGCAGCTCTCTGCAAAGTGTGTGTACAGAACCCCATGTGACGGTGTTATTTATTGATCAAAGCTTTGGCTCGGCTTGTGTATGTGTGTGTGTGTGTGTGTGTGTGTGTGTGTGCACTATCACTGACTTGATGTCCATGTTTTGACCGTGTGTGTACTGTATGCTTGCGTGTAACCGTGTGTGTGTGTGTGTGTGTGTGTGTGTGTGTGAGTGTAATGGGGCTAGTAGAGCAGATGGACAAGTGTAGCAGCAGGATCAAAGTGTGTGGTGTGTTGCAGCTCTGATCACCACAAACTACATATGTAGGGGGAGTGCAGCAGGCCAGCCTCCGAGCAGCTCACCTG
>NW_027283963.1:502500-525000 GCF_046629955.1 Centroberyx affinis | reverse complement strand
TGACAAGTCATGTGTGTGTTTGTGTATGTGTATGTGTGTGTGAGAGAGAGAGAGTTAGGTGGTGTGTCCAGCGGTTTGTGGTGATGGAGAAATGAAAGTAGAGGAGCATTTCATTTACTGCCCCAGGGAGACCTTTCCACTGTCATACGCTTATTGACGCTTGCACTTTAACCGCTGCTGACCCAGCTTATAGCCGGAGCCCGGCTTTGATAGCCTGCGTTTAACCCAGGTTACAGCCATATCCCAACCACTACCTTTAATCCACACGCTAGTCTTAACCCCACTCTTTACAAGCTAGCATGCGACGCAAGCCGTAGCTGTGTCCCACATATTGAGGCATTCCAGAGCTGTCAGAAAGCCGGAAATTTCGTCGTCCTTCTAGGAAAAATGCAACGGAACGGCCCTTCAACTCCGAATTCCAACTAGGAAGCTAGGAGTAACATTTCTCAACCCCCAAGGTTTCTGAGATGCAGTTATCTTACGTCAACATGGCAGCACACTGTAAATGCTACACCGTATTACTTTTAACATGTTTATAATCCTCAAAATACACTTGAGTTTGATTTACAGCATTGTATGAGCTTACATCCATCTAAATGTGTGGTAAACGCATGTTAAACCTAAAAATGTGAAATGCAAAGTTGCACTTTCAGTTGCTAACGCTCCATGCTAACCAGCTAGCTAACGATGCCAAATATCGCTAACACAGGAACAGGATTTTACGTTGTGCGATGAAAATCTTGTGGGGCTCCGTGTTTCTCCCCTGGTTTTTCCGAGGCAACACAACATACCAGCTGTAATTTTCCGACTCCGGACTTAAATTAGGACATGGGTATATCGTCTTTGTCGAAAACCTTTTCTCTCCAAAATGTATTTTTTGGGAACAGAGGAAAAACAGATGTGTTTTTAGCTTGACCACCATGTGTTTTTGAGTTTATCCAGCGGGGTTTGAAAGATAGTTGACTGTTCTAAACCCATAGAGGAACAATGTAATCCTTCAATTGAAGTTAAATCATGCAAATCACCATAGTGAAGTGGGACTTCCAAGGCTTTCACAGGACAACAGCCATATGTTACCAGCTTTGGCAATCCCTTTACCAGCCGGCATGTGACCAAACTTATAACTCTATCCTATCCATTACATTTGGCACATGTTATAGGCGGTGTGGAGGAGTAGCAGATTGTACATAACAAGATTTGGACCAGAAAATATTAATTCATTAAAGAGCGAGTAATCAGATTATGTTATTAAAGCATAATGTAAACAATATAATTGTTTTTTTTTATATCCTGCCCACTTGCAACCTTGTTGTTTCTAATGATTTTTTTTTTTATCGCCTTTCATTTTATATATTTCTTTTCTCTTGTTTGCTATTTTTATCTCCTCATCATCTATTTGGCTGTTTATATGCCCTCCTGTAAAGTCCTTTGTAAACTCTGCTTTTAGATAACTGCTCTATGAATAAAGTGTATTATGATCTTATTATTGAGTTTTCTGATATGGAGCAGGTAAGCAGCAATCTCCCTAAACACAGCTGTGAAAGTGCTCTTAAAGGTGAAGGCAGGAACGATGAAACGATAAATCGAATCCATTCATGCTGGATGCGCTGTAGCTGAGACTTTTATTTTCCGTGGATGAAAAGTTACAGCCAATAAGAGAGGTCAATATCGACGCATTCGCTGTCGTGGATTTGCAATGGAAGTTTAAAAGCTCTTTAGAATCTATTGATTTCTGTTCCTTCTTTTAAAAAGTCCGACCTAGGTTATAGCCAAAGCCTTCTGTTGGCGGTCCAAAGCCGGCTTGGAAGCCCGGCCAGTCTTTAAAACCAACTTACGGCCCGAGCGGCGCCGTGGCCGCCCTCCAGCTGAACTCGGGACGACCCGCAGATACAACAGATACTCCGATTTACTGACTTCTCATCTCCCTGCCTTGTGGCGTCAGAGGCAAGAGACAAGACTTCTCCACGCTGTTTTGGCAATCAGAGGCGAGCTTGGCAGCCGGAGTGCCGCTCATCATCACTCCCTTCACTTTCCCTTCCTCTCTCTCTCTCTCTGATAACACGCACTTATAACAACCTGAAATAGATTTTGGCCACACGCTACTTCACTACTTCTGAAGCTTTCTCCCACATCTCAGAGCCATCTCAAATGGGCACTCAGACACCGGTGTTTCAAAATTTTGGCTTTTCTTTGTCACATTCTGGGAAAAAGTTTTTGCTTTTACCATTGGTTTATGATTTATTTTTGTTAGAACTATATATTGATTTGCTGGTCTATGGGGCCTTTTATTAAATATCAATATTGTAGTAATATCTATAGTAGTAGTAGTACCAGTAGGAGTAATATACTGGGTTTCAGTGGAGAGTTTTAGTGTCCCATAGTCTAAATGTTGTTTTAGAGGCTTTTCCACCCTAGGAAGAATAATATTCTGTGGGAAAACACTGAATACTTTTCATTTTTGGGGCAAAAATGATCAGCATCTTTAATACTAAAATATCAGTATCGCTATCAGCCTTCCAACAATATCAGATGAACCAAAGTAATGCTACCTTGCACACAATCTTGCTATCTTTCAAATAACCCAACTCACAGGCTTCAACGCAGGACAAACTGCAAATGTAGAAACCTTTTTTTTTTTCCCCCCGACAGAAACGTGTCAGGAAAATGCCTTCTGAAGAAAAAAACGAGTAAACATTCAACACCTCGATGCAACTTTAATGACATGAATGCATCGCTTTCAGCCACAGGCGACACCGAGTGAGATCCGGAGTGACCGAGCGCGACCCCTGCTTTAACTGCGTGCGACCCAAGACATAGCCAGGACCCTACCAGCTTTACTGCGTGTCACCCAGGTTACGGCCTCATCCCGGCAGACCTGTGCATTTGCCGATGAGCTCAGTGTAAAAGAAGAAAAAAAGAAAAACATTTACGGAAGGTTTACGTGCTTTCCATATGCCTCCGGGTCAGGTTGTAAAGCAAGCCGCAGCGCCCATAGATTGGTATAGGGCCTGAATGTCAGGGGAATGGTGTGTAGAGCTGATGCCTGGGAGCTGGGAGAGAGTGATGGAGAGGAGGAGGAAGAAGGGGAGGGGGGGGTTAAAAGAACTGAGTGTTTAAAGAGTGTATTGATGGAAAATGAAAGATAGAGATAATGGAGAGGATAGAGGGTAGAAAATGGAGAAATGGTGAGGGCAAATGAAAGAAACAAGTCTAGATAGATAGACAGACAGACAGACAGACAGACAGACAGACAGACAGACAGACAGACAGACAGATAGATAGATAGATAGAAGAGACTATGCTGTTTTATGCAAGTCTGTACCATATTTATACCGTTGATTCAGATATGGCATTTCTTCCTCATGAGTGTGACACTGTGTGTGTGTGTGTGTGTGTGTGTGTGTGTGTGTGTGTGTGGCGTGGGACAGACCCCTGGCTGAGGCTCTGTCTGGCCCTCAGGCACAACAGATGTTGCTCCATCCTCCAGAATTGCACACACACACACACACACACACACACACACACACACACACACAATCAGTAGATCCTAGCCACCTCTCCCAAGCGACTGTCTCCCACTCTCTTTCTCGCTCTCTTGACTCTTTTTTGTTGTCTCTCTCTCATTTTGCAGCGTTGGGGGACTCTGCACACACACTGCAGAACACTTGGGGCTTTGAATGCAGCCCTGATCTGCCAAATAGTCCAGAAACATACACACACGCGCACACACACACACACACACACACACACACACACCTATGCAAACAGACACAGATGCACAATTATGCACGCACAAACATGAAACCACACATAGACATGCATGCACACACATGCATAAGCACACACACACACTCCAGAAGCAGCTCCACTCAGTTTGGAATCCTCACATGGCTGGTTTCTTGTAGATTGCCCCCAGGCGACCAAACCATGACTGCTCACTGAGAGTGTGTGGTGTGTGTGTGTGTGTATGTGTCACTGTGCATGCTTGAGTGTGACAGTGAGTGGTGGTCTTAAACACTGGCAACAGTGACCAGCATGCTGAGAGCCTGTGTGCAACGAATGACACATTCACTTTTAAAGTTGTCCAACTCTAACTTGGGCCCAAAAGTCATTTTGAAGTGGGTGAAATGAAGAGTGTGTGTGTGTGTGTGTGTGTATGTGCGTGTGTATGCGTGTGTGTGCATTTACAAGTGTTCAGGCATGTTTGTGTGTGCGTATGCCTGCATGTGTGTATCTAGCTCCATGATTCATACTCTTAAAGACATTACAAATGACACATGGTATTAATCACAGTAATCCAATTCCCTTTATCAGTACCCACTGCTGTGCTCTAATGAGAGATCCACATACAGAGGCTCATCACATAGACAGAGTGTTACTGCAAGATAACCGACCTGCTAACCGTCTCTCTTATCCTCACACGCCTTCTTGTCAACCCCTTATCACAGTCAGGCAAAAATACATTGTATATAAATAGGATGTATATTTTAACGTAGATATGAAAATGTATCGAATATAAAGTGTTAAATGGAGTGTGAGCTGTGCTTTGTTTTGCTTTAGCCACCAGCCAAATGCGGGTAAATTTTGCCTGAGGCTGTTAACTGGGTCAGTTCGCGGTCCTGGTAGGGAATTGGTCTTTTCTCCGACCAAGTTGTATTATTGTGAAATTGTAACTTAAACGAGACATCTTTACATCTTCGCTGTAATTTTAATCTCCTATTGACCTGATTCACACAGCAGCCATTTTGAACACTGGGGGTGGGAAACTATCTGGGAGAGAAAGTCGAGCCCAGCTCTCTCCTACTGTTGTGCAACAAGCATTTATCATTTCACAGATTTCAGAATATGGAGGGATATCAGTTCACGTTTTAATATATTTGGCCCATTATCACTAGCTACCACACTCTAGCCTATGTAGCTAGCTAGTAGCTTATTAACTAGTAAGTTAACTAACTTCCCTGCTAAATTCAAGCAGTCTTTGAGTTTGTTGTTCCTGAAATTGCTAGCTACTTTGATAACTGTTAGGTCTATGAAGTCATCACTTATGTGTTGAAGTCATGCTAGTTTTATAGATATGCACACCAATCTTCTGGGTAGAGTTTCCCACCACGTTTACAAAATGGCAATCGTGTGAATAAGGCCAATAATCCTCTTTGTATGTAAATGATGACAACAACGACACAACTCATGAGAGAACTTACTACTTAGTTTATTTGCACCACTGTGATATAGTGATAGACTGTATATAAATATACAGTATATAGCTAAAGATTTTTATGATTGTAAGGCAACGCATACTCTACCTTGTGCTTCTATGTATGTAACTGCAATAAGCTATGTTTGCTAATGGTTCAGTTGTTAACGTTAGCTTGCTAGCCAAGTAGCTGAACGTTATTGTATTCTCCATAGAAGAGATGAAAGCAGTTGATCAACTAGGGGGTCAGAGAGCTGAAATCACATTCAAATGAAGTGATAATTCATTAGGTCTATATGTCCCGTTAAAAGACACAAAAAGTTTCACCCGCTCTTAAGTGAGATAGTTTCTGACACTGTCCAAATGTCTGCAAAAGTTAAAACCTCTCCAAAACTGACAATTTCTTTACCTCAAGTGACATATAGTGTGCATTCAGTTTGCAGCGTTGAGAGTCTAGTAGAATCTTGCATCAGACCACAATGTCTGACTTTTTTTTTTTCAAACCTCAGTGTTTCAAGCCCCACAGTCAGCAATGATACCGGGCATGCAGTGGGAGAAGTTTGGCACTGTGCACTCTTGCTGTGAGTGCTGCGATCACAGTCAAGTGATTGTGATTGGCCTGGCTTGAAGGAAATTGATTTGGCCGCCTGTGTCTGGATATGGAGTGGTGCTCTGATATCATGGGGATGGACCGCAAGAAAGAGAGAGAGGGGGATAAAGAGTTGGAGAGAGAGAGAGTGAGAGAGAGAGAGAAAAAGCAAGAGAAAGAGACAGACAGAGGCAATGAAAGAAATAATAATGGCACCCTGGACGCCCGTTACTCTGTGGCCTGACATTATAATCAGCCGCTTTGTCATTTGGATTTCACAGCCGCTACTTATTGGTCTTTGATTGATCCTTGCACAGTACGTAACTAATAATCTAATTTTGGTTGATGTTAAAAAGTGTTTCAAGTCATAAACATTTATGTCTAAATAATTGACAAAGAAGACATCTGAAAGAGCTGACGCTGGTAAAGGGGTTCATTCAAAAGCCCAAGGAAAAGTCTTTGATACAGGCCTGTAGTACTTGAGTCCACCTTCATTTACTTTCTCCCTTACACTGTAAACAATTGAAGTGATTACATTTGTGTTTAGTATGTAATGGTCCACAATTCCTCATTATGTGAACTAGTTTTTGCTTATTTTAGCCTCAGTCTTCAATAGGAGTCAATTTGGTCTCGACCCCCTTTGGACCTAGTCTAGATTCAAACTCGATTGGACCTGGTCTTGGAGTTGACTTGGACTCAACTAAGGTGGTTTTGATTATGTAAAACATCTCAAAAGGAAGTACATGATCAATATACACTGAATGTACAAATGTACAAATGTACAAATTATTAGGGACATCTTCCCGATGTTGCTCAATTGTCTCAGAGCTTAAATCCATCTACTCCTCTGTGAGTCACATGGATTTAATATAGGATAATCAATAAAGGATAATGGATTTTACCTGGATGCACCTCATCAGTGTACTTCATGAAGAGTAAATGTCCCTAATACGTTCTACATTCAGTGTAGAGTCCATGTTCGGAAGCCATCCGTTTGAAATGCATTAACCCCTATGGATTAAGCAAAATTTATTGGTGTACCATTTACAGAAACCGCATTGTTCCCTCTAAAAGTTTGCTTGTGCAAAGTAAATTAAATTTGTATTTGGTCCACACCAAAATGGAAGCATTAGTACACATTTCCCCATTGTTTTCTATGGTTTAAGGGTGCAACCGATGTTCCTCATGAGGGATCGTTGTGGTTTGCAGTTGAACTCTCTTAGCCATGGGGTCAATTCCCAAACCGCCCAAACATCCACACCCTCTCTCTCTTTCACTTTTGCTTTCGCTCTCTCTCTCTCTTTTACACATGGAGTTACTTCCCCAGGCTGCAGACCTCTCTAACCTTATCCGACCACAGCGATCGATCTCTTACTGAGGAGTCTGTATCTGACTCCCTTGCCTCAGCCTTTATGAGGCTGATACAGTGTGAGCAGCAGTATCATATCGCCATCTGCCCTGATGCATGATGAATGTATGTGTAAATCAATAGCGCCAGCGCAACCGCACGACTGTAAACTGCAGGCGGGTGGGTGGGGGACTTGTGGTAAAGTTGATGTTTATCAAAGGTCAGTGTACTGCCTTTTCATTTGCCTATCACTTTATTGACCAATGTTGAAACAAGTACATTATGTGTCTATGTAAGAATACATTACAATGTCCAAAAATACCTGATTGAGAGTTTGAAACTTGGAGAACGTTTGTCTTGTGATCTCCACCATCTCTATCTCTATCTGTTTTTTGACTCATCCATCCCATCATGCTATGATGCCTCTGTGGCTAGGTTTACATGCAAGGAGTAACCGAGCTATTGGTCATATTCCTGTTAAAGTCTTATTCAGGTTAAGCTGTTTCCATGAACCTTTGATACCTTGAGACTGATTCTCCCTACTGCCATGAATAAACCAGTTAACATAATATCCCCCCTCCCTCTTTGAGTGAGCAATATAGCGTACTTCTAATACAGGGGAAAGATTTATGATCCCAATAGTAATCTGTGCAATCTTTTAGACACTCTTGACAAATAACTTGACGTTACAGGCAATTATGCTTTTCCAGGTTGACAACAAAATGTACCCATAATGCTGTGTGAGTCTGTGTTTGCACACGTGGTGAAAACCCAAAGTGAAAGCAGCAACATGTTGGAGTAAGGCACCCATACAAAAAGGTTGCTATTGTTGATTTAATACTGAATAGTGGTGAGAGTGAAACCTGATGATTACAATCATCATTCTTATAGATTCTCTAATTGGGATAATTTGTAGTGCATTAAGTTATTGTGAAATTAAACTATTCCTCATGTTGCTGGAACCGCCTCAAGGACCCCTGGGTGTCCCCAAACCCCACTTTGAAAACCACAGCTTGTAATGTTGACCACAGTTAACATTTAGAGGATGCAGAGTAGGGTCTTTTAGGAAATTCCCATTTGTCAGACAGGATAAACAGTAGGGCTGGGACGATATGCTTATCTCACGATACGATTCGATGCATGATATGGGGTTCACTATTCAATATAACCACGATACGATGTCATAAATAAAAGTTAAATGACAACAAAGTCTCACTGTGCAGAATTATGTTTATTTCTGAGCCACAAATCTTCCTAGCAATGGCATTGGCTTGCTAGAATGTAAACAATTGAAAAATGTCATTATAAAATGCAAATAGTATAATTACATCTTTTTCCAAGCCACGATACATATTTTGTATCGCGATATATTGAATTTCGATATATCGTCCCATCCCAGTCAATGATCATCATAAGACAAACAACCACCAAGACAAACAAAAACAAAATTACATGCTATAGTTTCAAAGAAACTTTGAAACACACAAGACAACACAAGCTACACACAAGTTTTCTCTCCTTTCTACCCCCCCCCCCCCCCGCACACTTTCTTCTCTTCTCCCTCGTCTCCCTCCCCCTCCCCCCCCCCCTCTCATCTCGCATTTGTCAGGCTCTCTTGGTTTATGTATTTTTAAATGCAATTTCCCCTATTCAAATTTAACAGTGAAAGATTGTTTTCATTAGCGAGTGACAATAAATGGGATATTTAAACAGCCGACTGGCTTTTCAATTTCACATCTCGGGCGTCGCGGCCGCGCCAGGTTCATAACAGCCTAACCACCAAGGAGGGAGGGAGAGGGAGAGAGAGAGAAGGAGGGGGGAGGGGGGCAGAGGATGGATTCACTAACTTAACACAATTTAATATTAGTCCGAGATGAAATTGAAACATTTGCCTTTGAGAGAGTCAAGTGCGGCTCCTCCGTCGCATTAAGGCTATCTGTTGGGAAATTAGCCGCAGAATGGGACAATTCCATTACACTTTGGTTTTGGTTTGAAATGGAAATGCCAAGAAAAATGTACCTCGTTGTGCAATCCTTGTTGCGTAATACCGTTCTGTTACCTCCTCCCATTTTCACAGTCGGATTCAGAATCAACTTTTGACTAACCCTGACCCTAACCACATGCAACAGGCTTCACAGAGGATATGGGTTAAGGTCAACCATAACCCTAACTCTAGCCTAAAACCTAAATGATGAAGTGGGGGTGCAAGAGAGAAGAGCGTCCCATCCCCACTAATTGAGTCGCCGTCGATTCACTGTATTTGCCTGAATAAAACTCTGGTGTCAGTATGGTCCCTGGCTCCACACATCTCCTCCACACCGGAAGTGATGAATCAAAACAAAGAGTGAAATCCAAAAGTGTGAGCAGCAGTGAGTAAGCACTAAGAAGACTGGTGTCACCATAAACTTACAGGATTTCTTCCTTCATCACATGCCTGTCTCCAAGGACTTTACAGAGAATGAGCCTAACTGATCAACAATCAATCATAGAACAGAATGATATAGGACAAACTCAAGGAAGCAGACCAAAGCACAAGACACACAGTAGCAGATTTTAGCAATACATAACAGCCTACCTGTTCTACATAGCCTAACCCACCTGGCACCATCAGCCTTAGACCCTCGAAGCATACAAGGAGGGTTAGTTACTTCCAAGAAAAACCTTGGGCAGGCCAAGGCAAAGAGGGATCCCCCAGCTATAAAAGGTAAAACATACAGTTGTAGCTGTGCAATAGCAATCGACTAAAGGTTGAAGAATGGAATAAAAAAACAGAATCGAATAGGATGCACTACAAAACAATAAAATACAGTGCAATACATTACAATAGAACGGAACTCTTTTCTCCAGCCAGGTTGGACAATACAAAACATGGAGAACAACCATAGTCAACCTGAATGATTGCTCATGCTGACACATTGTTCAGTTCAGAAGTATACACTCCAGCCTCCCCTGTCTAAAAACAACCTTTGCCTGAGCTCCTTAAGCTCCATTTATAGAACAGCGGCTCACTGGCTCGTCGAGACCAGGTCCGGGCCAGAATAATAATATTGGAGCCGCGCTTGATTTAGCCATATTTGGAAATGCTCCACCAGATACGACGTCCTTGTCGAGGCAAATGAAGCATTCCCCGAGTGTTCCGTGGAATGCGGATGATCAAATCTGATCTATCTTTTTATTCCTGCCAAGCTAGTTAAGCAGCAGTCAGAGCGTGCTTGTCGCGCCGATCGGAATATTTGTTTATTTTTTGATTCCAGCCAAGATAGATCACAGTGTTGGAAAGATTAAATGTGATCTTTGTTGTTTTTTACCCAGATGGGCTGGTTAAGGAGTAATCCCGGTGTTGCTGGAGTGCTATGAAGCATGGTGTTACTGCGTTTGTCAATGTGATGATATCAGTGAATGCTTTTGCTTTTTTCCTTGTCTTTCCATATCACTCACTATATAGCTTAGTGAGTTACACTAAAGGAATCTGCCAGTTTGAACACATCTGTGAGCAGAGGGAGTAACAACACATTTTGTTTTAGTACTCAACACATTGTATTGTGTCATTTTGTTTAAAGCTGCACTAGGCATCTTTGCACACTGGCGGCCCCTAATGGCAGTGGGAGGTAACTGTTTGAATTTGGAGGACTTCACTACCCAGAAATCCTATGAAGTGATGTCAGTACACTAGATGTCTTCTTCTCAGTGTGTGGTGGGGTGGAGCGGGTGAAGAGGTTCAGACAATTCATTCAAATCTGAAGGATTCATAATAATTCTCTTATCTGTTACATATAAAAGATTGTTTTCATTTTCCTTCTCCCATCGACAAAATCCCTAGAAGGGACATAAACAAATCTGTAGTCACATCAGGCAGTCACCATCAAGTACGTACGTGTGTGCGTGTGTGTGTGTGTGTGTGTGTGTGTCATGGCAGGGGGACGGGAACAGTCAACAACAGAGTGTACCAGTTAAAAAAACCACACATGCATACATACGTTTTATCTGCGTGCACACACACGCACACACACACAGAGCCACAGACGCCCCTGGGATTGCATGAGTCATGCTGTGAAGGACGAGGGAAAACAGAGAGAGAGAAAGAGGAAGAGAGATAAAAAGGTCAAGATGCAGCACACAGAGATTCGGCAGAGATGAGAGCTTTCGTGACAGCAGCACTCGGAAAATCGTTGAATATTTCAGCCGTGGCTTCAAATATCACCAGAATCAGATTGTATACATTTTAGTCTTTCATTGTCAGTGTGAGGAAAATGCTTCCACACTGCCACTTTACTTAAAGGAGAAGTTCTGCGATTTTGGACCTATATGGAATTTGTCTCTTACATACCTGTAGCACTTGGACCCACAGACAATATTGGCCATTCTCTCACCCTGCTGCTGTCCCGCGCTGTTGTGTCTGTTATGCAAATGTAGTCGAGTGAAAGTAGATTTGCTTTTAAATGCAAAGCAATGCAGCGGCACTGAAATTAGCAGGAACTAGGAATACTGGCGCACAACAAGTCAAACCTGAATATATGAATGCAGCTCGTCTGTAGCCCGGTTTGTTGTTTGTGTGTTCTCTAGGTGTTTCGCATTCTGTCTTTGATGCAATGGGCAGGTTGTTTGATAGAGACATGGCAGCTTCAGAGAGTTATGTGTGTGTGTGTGTGTGTGTGTGTGTGTGTGTGTGTGTCTATTGACAGCTCCAGATTGCTGTGAAACGCACAGAGAGAACAGTCTATTCCCTTTTCAGTCTGAAGCACAGGCAACATCCATCACCACTGACAGAGGGAGAGAGGGAGAGAGAGAGAGAGAGAGGAAGAGAGAGAGACATACGGAGAGTGAAGGATGGAGAGAGAGAGAGAGAGAGAGAGAGAGGGAGGAGTGACAGGTGAGGGAGCGATCTTAATTCGGAGGGGATTTGTGTGTTTAAAGCTTGAATAAACATCGGGACGCATTAGAGAGAGAAACGCTAGAAGAGAGAGAGAAATGGCTACGAGAAGATGAGCGGCCACTCCTTTTCCCTCCTTCTCTTTCTGCTCCCTCACCCCCATGTAACACCTCAGCACACGCGCACACACACACACACACACACACACACACACACACACACACACACACACGCACATACAGGGCTTTTAATTTAGTTTTCAGCAGCGGTGGCCAAGCTGTCGCAGACTGAGTGGAAACGCTTAATTCAGCCCTCTCTCTCTCTCTCTCTCTCTCTCTCTCTCTCTCTCTCTCTCTCTCTCTCTCTCTCTCTCTCTCTCTCTCTCTCTCTCTCTCTCTCTCTCTCTCAAAGTTGACCATTAGCCTCCTCAAGTTCCAGGAACTTTGACTGAACCCTCATCACTCTTCCTTTTTTTAAACATATACTCCACTTTTCCTCTGTTTTCCCTTTTCTCATCACCTCCTCTCCTCTTATCCTCCTCCTCTTCCTCCTCCTCCTCTCCCCCTCCTTTCCGTCCCTCCATCTCCTTTTATCTGATTAGGACTAGAGTTACTAGAGTTATAACTCTTTCCAGCTGATCTATATAGTTGTCTATCCTATTTACAGGGGGGGAATCACATCCAACTCATTGGATTATACTGGGCCTTCTGCTACATCTACAGTTATAGGATTGGTGACTCATACACATACACACACACACATATACGCACACACACACACACACACACACACACACACACACACACACACAGAGACATAAGCATACACATACATAAACATCCGCATATACTTACACTCGCTTACACATGCATACATAGAGACACAAAACCGTGCACACACACACTCACACACACACACACACACACATACACGTACAGGGAAAGTCCGCTGCCTATTTATTTGGTAAATGTGATGTAGAGGAGCCCTGGTTCTTGCTGTGCTGCAGAAATAGAATTAGAATGGAAAATAGAATAGCAAACAATGTCAAAGTGGATATGGGTGGAATGAAATGGAAGCTGATTTATTGAGCCGATATTGGCCATTCATTAAAAATCAGACCTAGTCCAGTCAGCGTGGTCCACCTCTGATATGATGGATATGATGCAGTTTGTTTGATTACGTATTTATCACAATTGACCCATACTGCACTGGTTGTCTATGGGAAGTGATCAGTGAACTGATTCTAATGAGACATTTTGAATGGATTCCATACAATTATGCATGAATGTTTATAATTGTTGCTTTCATTTTGTTTTCCAATGTGCCAAGAATGTACTTGTGGGAGAAATACTGAATAGCTGAATTTCTTGGGATTCTTTTTGGTGTGGAAATGGCCAAATTTAAAGATACTGAATATTGACACAAGATGTCAGCAATTGGCAGCAGATATCGGTATCGACCTTTGGTTACTTAATAGGGTTTTGAGGACTGAATGAATGTGCACAATCACAAAATATAGAGTAGTTTAGCGCAACACTGCTTTACACTGATGTGGTTTTGATAAATGACAGCATGTGGACCCTGGGTGCACACTGTGGAAGTTTGGGTGAGAGTGACTTCACCAGAGAATTTTACAGATTCCCTAAACTTTCCCTGTTTGAAGTACAACTATCAAAATGAAATGCCTTTATATTCCAGAAATGCCATGACCCATGGGAGCCCTGTGCCTGGGCATAGTAAAATTTTCATCACTGCTTTCACTGCCAATCGCATCTATCTAACTCTGTGGTTGTCATGGCCTTAATGCATATCTTACCTGGCCCAGCACGGTGAAGTTTGATGTAGTTTCCATTGGAGTCTAGCTCGCTCTACGGCTGTCGCTGTATTTATGAGTCCGCTGCACCGCGCCAGCCTGCATATTCACTTCTTCTAAGAGCTGGACAAAGGTCTACGTAAATGAGAAGGGAGGAAGAGGAGGAGGAGTGTGATTCCACTCTAATTTTGTGCTCTCGACTTGAAGAGATTGCTCTAGCAATAATTGGAGGACCTTTGCTCGGGGTAAATCAATCCAAATGTAACGGGCCTGGATTGTGCTGCGCTACTTGACCGGCTCCGTTTATTCCTACTTCTGATTTCCCTCAATCTTCTCCCTGACGCTCAAGTGACTGTTAAATAGACTTGACAGAAGTAGATCCACGCACAAGCATGACACATAATCGCACACGCGCAGGGGGGTAAAATGTTCCTTCATTACTACTCCAGTAAATTACTCGCAGTTATAGTAATAGTGTCTTTGACGTCACGCAGTCGGAGGGCACATAGTGCCTAACCTGGATCAATTGGTCTTTCTCAATGAATAAATGGGAGATTTTTATAGATTCACAGTTAGGGGCAGACTCATGTTGTGCTAAGGAAAACCTCATATAGCCATGTTGTGATGGAGAAGACATCTGGAAAACGGAAACACGTATTCTGTCCAAAATGTTCCACAGCATAGGTGCCAGTGAAATTGGTTAGTGATCGATGCCATGCTCAAGTCATGTTGGATTTATCGTAAATATTAACTGCCTGGGAAAAAGCGTTCACATCTGCCTCCTAGTGGTAATTACAGGTAGGACACGTGGGACTTTTCTGTAGGCTCCGATATCTCCCACTCTGTGTCATGAATTGCGCGAGTGTATCGACCCAGGTGGCAAATATGGCAGCAAATCCACTGATGTCGGCAGTCCAACGTAATAGAAATCAGAATTATCAGTTATATTCACGCTAATACAATCAACTCTAAGCGAGCAATGGTTGATTTGACAAGACCTTACGATCACCATCTCGGGTGTGGCCGCTCCAACAAGTTAAACACATGAACTCTTCCCAGTTGTAGCAATGAAATGTCATCCTGTTCTTCTGATATGGCATGAATGCAGTATTAGGTCTCACATTTCTGAAACGTCTGCTTATCTTTCAATATTTCAATTTACAAGCTAGACATTTGGCTGATACTCTTACAGTGACTAAGGTAGCGGGTTCAGGGTCTTGCTCAAGGATACTTCAACAATATTTCAGCCCCAAAGATGTCACGGTCCTCTGATCACCAATCACAGCAAAGATAAGCCTCCCAGTAACCAAAAGGAGCAGTCTCCTGTCTTTGCAGATAGATAATTGTACTGTCTGTGTTGTTAATATGCGTGCTTCGTTGTTTTGTGCTAACAGATATCCTCTCTCTCTCTCTCTGTCTCTTTCTCTTCCTCTCTCTTTCTCTCTGCCGCCATCTCCCAGGCTTAGCTTAGCGCTCATAGTGCCTCCCATTACGCGGTGTAATTGCGCGTGCTAATTATTTTGCCATTATGATTTCACAGCGTGTTGCCGCTTATCAGTAATGTGTCTGTTTTGCCAAGTTTTTCCTGCGCTATTATGAAACAGCGGTGCTTTACTGCCAGCTTGGCAAGTCTTAAGTCCAGGTTTCGCCTTACACTGGGCAACAGGTAGGTCATCCCCTCAACTGGAGGGGCCGGGGCCTGCTGAAGTATCCTTGAGCAAGATACTTAATCCTTACCTGCTCCAGTGGGCGCTGCACCCCAACCAGAGGGTAATAAGAAAAGTTTACCCCATGGGGGATTAATAAAGTGTTCATTCATTTCCTCAACCCGCTTAGTCGTTTTCAGGATGGCTTGAGCCGGCATGCATTAGGTGGAAGGCAGGGAAAGGTTGCCCGTCCATCACGGGGCTAACATAGACAGACAGACACTCAGCTTCTTACCTATGGGCAAATTAGAGTGTCCGATGTACCTGACTTGCATGTCTTGTGGGCTGTTGGAGGAAACCAAAGTGAACAATCTGCAAACTCCACACAGAAAGGACACTCAACCGACTTGCTGTGAGGAGAAAGCGCTAACTGTATATAAAAGTATATAAAATCAAATAAAAGGCTCAAACCAGACTGACACTTGTGGTCTAGGAGTTATATAAAATTTAACATTGTAGTGTGATTGTGTTTTGAACTAGCAGGGACTGTTTCCATAGGAAGTGAAAGTGATGGGAGATGGGAAATCGCTGCACAGTGGATGAATACATGGTTCCAAGGCCATATAAAGTTAATGCGTTTATTGTCATATGCACAGTTAAAAAAGTTTCCCCATACAATGAAATTCTTCCTTTGCCTTCCACTCTGAATGCCATTTATCAAGAAAATATAATAAAAAACCACTACATTTTATTGCTAAAAGGTGCAGTCTGCTTACTTTGGACAATGTTAGTGGCCTTCCATCTCTCAACATAGTGTACGCTAAAGTGTTAGCATGGAGCCTAGTATCACTCAACATAGTGTACGCTAAAGTGTTAGCATGGAGCCTATCACTGAACATAGCAAGTAGGTCTGTTAGCATGGAGCCTAGTATCACTCAACATAGTGTACGCTAAAGTGTTAGCATGGAGCCTATATCACTCAACATAGTGTACGCTAAAGTATTAGCATGGAGCCTATATCACTCAACATAGTGTACGCTAAAGTGTTAGCATGGAGCACTGGAGCAAATTATATACTGGGGACACATGGATGATTTTAGTGTCTATGTTCTCGTCCGATCTCAGATATGACTGATATGATAAATACAGCAAACATAACAGCTACTTTAGAGTGGTCAGTTGACTGGCCATTCTCTCTGTAAACGCACTGACCAGTCTGTGTTCATCTGTCACTATCTGCATTTGCTGCAGCCACATTTCTCTTCTGTTGCGTGTAGGTGCATTTTTCCCATCTCTCTCTCTCTCTCTCTCTCTCTCTCTCTCTCTCTCTCTCCCTCTCCCTCTCTCCCTCTCTCTCCCCCTCGCTCTGTCTGCCTATGTCTCTCCGCCGCCTCAGGTTCATGTCACACCATAACCGGATTCATCTAAGTCAAGGGTTAGAAAAAGAGCAAGGGGAGGGACTGGAATAAAAGAGAAGAGAATCCTCCTTTTCATCTCCGTCTCTCCCCCCCACCGCTCTCTCTCCCTCTCCCTCTGTGTGTCTCTCTCTCTCTCTCTATCTGTCTCTCTCTGTCAGTGGTTGTAGAGGATGATACAGTGTTGTGTCTGAGCCCTAGGTCTCTGCCCCAGCCAACCACTGCTATAATCCTGTTTTCTGTTTCACAGGCTGTATGATAGACTACTTTGGGGTGCGTTCATGCTCTGAAATAGTCTGTATAAGGTATTTCATGCATGTTGTGCAGTGTTGCCCGTGTGTGTGTGTGTGTGTGTGTGTTTGTACGTGTTCGTGTGTGTTTGCGCCTTCGGTGCCAGCGGAACTGTGGAGAGAGAGAGAGAGAGAGAGGGAGAGAGAGGGAGATAGTGAGAGTGTGTTGGTCAGAGGGCCCGGCAGAACGGATAGTGATGATATATGGGCGACACACACGCATACACACACACCCCAGAGGTCATTGTGGGAGCATGGTGCATTACTGTGATTGAAGCCGATAATGCACCAACAGACTCTGGGCTGTGCCCCTTCTAACCCAATCACAGGTCCGCTGATAGCAAGTCCCGGCATCTGTGGCTCTTTGATTGGATGGGGGAGTGATTGATGCGCACTTGAGCCTATTCCGGTGAGTTATGGCGTCCTGCTGTAGTCTTTAAGGCGAGACCCTTTGGTCATTTTTCACCTGTGGGATCTCTTATCGTTCCGAAAGGACGCCGGTTTGTCGTGCCGGATCCGTCCGTCATTAACTCTTTGACGCAAAGCAGAGAGGGCCGTTTTAGTATTTTGCGTGTGTGTGTGTGTGTGTGTGTGTGTGTGTGTGTGTGTCATTCCCTCTCTTTCTCCCGTGAGTCCCGACACACTCCACTGTCTTTTACAGAACTGACCACAAAATGAATTTACAGGCTTATCTGCAGGGTTCAGAAAGCCAAATTGATGACTTTTTTAAGAAGTTTTCAATGCTAACTAGAATTGAATTTACGACCAATTTCACAATCAAACTGAAGAAGTATAAAGTACTGAAACTGTAAGTGGGCAGAATAAGAAAAAAGCACGACCGGACGCAGAAGTGAAATGTCAAGGAGTGTGGAGTCCAGTTGTGTTTAAAGTGGCTAGAATGCAGAGTATACTACTCACCCTCTTCTGTATTACTCTTAAGAGTGAACATGCAGCACAAAGAAAGCTGTTATTACATGGGGAGGAAATAAGACCTCTAATGGATGGAGGATGGAATGGATTTAAGCCATTTTAACACTTCTTAAGGCATTCAATTTGCATCATTTCAGACTTTTTAAGGACCTGCAGGAAGTTTTCTATGACTCAGGCAGTCATTGATAAAAGTATAATGGTAAAAAGATCTATTGTTGGTAAATTGGTTGGAAATCTCACCGAGTGCGGGTTTAATGTTTCTCCCCTTCGTCATTCCCTCCATTCGCACTCTCACTCTCACTCTCAATCCCTCGTTTACCCCTCACTCCCAACCAATAACCGCATACCTCTTAATTGCCTGCCTACTTAAGCATGTTGTTCCTTATTTTTCCCCCTTTGCATACGACGGTCCCGGTGTGCGCGAGCGTCTGTGTCGCCGTGTATCGCAGAGAACAGCAGAGACATCGCTCCACTAACTCGCTGCATAATTCTCCATGCCGGGGGAGACTCGCCTGGTTGGTTCATTTCTGTGGAGAGATGTCTCCCCGCGTTTGAAGAGGTCTAAAATAGAATAGTACAAAGCATGTCAGGGGGAAAAAAAAACAAAAAAACAACAACTCTGTATTCCCCCCACACACACACTGCACAGTGCAGCCGGGGAATAGCTACTCGTCTGTCTGGCTGACTGACTTGACTACATTTTTTTTTTGCAATTCCAAAAAAACTATCTTTGAAGTGATTGGAGTTGGAGATTTGCGACTCCCTATTTGCGGCAGTGCCTTCCCCTCTGCATGCTTTGTTGTGATCCGTTTCAGTCCCCAGTCTTTCCATGAATTCCAAGACAGACAAACAGACAGTTCATTCAGCTATGCAGTGGATAGTCAACCAGTCAGTCAGTCAGTCAGTCAATCATCAGTCAGATACAATAGGATTCACCCCCCCTTGAATTTTTGCATATTTTCATGTGACATTCCATTGGGATTTTCCGGTCTAAAATCTACACAAAATACTCTTTTGGGATGGAAATTGATTAAAGCAATGTTTGTAAAAGTATAAAATTCCAATAAAATTAAAATCTACGTTGCAAAAGTATTTATTCACTTGAGCCTATAGTGTCTCACTGGCAAAATATTCAATAACATATACTAAGACACTGTGAAAAATCTCCATCTTAACAAATAATTTAGTCTATTATTGAGTCCTAAAATAGTAATTTTCTTAAAAAAAGGGGGAAAAAAATCTGCCAATGGTGTTTGATAATTCCACTTGTTTCCACTACAAATCAACTTGTTTCAAGAATTTTGTAGAATCAAGTGTCATTTTCTTGATAGTAGTGCAGTGATCTCAGCCCGTTGACAGAAGTTTTCTCTAAAAATAGATTTGAAGGTTGAATATGAGACTAAATGACATGTTAAGATGGATGTTTTTTTTGCAGTGTAGAATAGAAAAGAATATATTTTCTTTGCAAAATCACTCTAATTGCAGGTCTGCAAATCATCTTTATGGGATTTTTCGGGTGTTTTCTGCTCCATAATGCTGGAGCCCAGTGTGAATACCTGTGTTATTTATGGATGACATTTGATTCCACTCCCTGTGGTTTCAAAGAGAAAAATAAAGCCCTCCCTCACTATATATATATATAAGTACAGAAGGTGCACTAGTAGCACACTTTCCCTTCTTTCACTTGATGAAGAAATTGGACAGAGAAGGAATACTGAAAATTGCAACTATATATGTTATGAAATGTTTTGCCAGGGAGACAAGTTTCTGATATTGGAAGCTTATTATTTCACGTGAATTTCTTGAATTTCCCAAATGAAGGCGTACTTTGTGTCGATTTTATGAGAAAAATCTGAATTCAGTGTAGAGTCAAGAGGGGTGAGAGACAAAGAGTCAGAGAGAGAGAGAGAGAAAGAGAGAGAGTGAAAGAGAGAGAGTATATAGTATTACATTGTTCTGCTGGTCAAGCTCTAGTATTGACTGGACTGCAGACTGGAGGTCAACACCAGTTCAACATACAGCCTTTATATTTATGACAACTGACAAACAGCTGCAGTGATTGTGTGTGTGTGTGTGTGTGTGTGTGTGTGTGTGTGTGATCTCTCTGTATACCCTCCACCAGACTGATTACCACTCCTTTGTTAACAATATATGCCTACAGCATGGATCATCCCTCTCTGTCATTCATCCTTTGTCCTCTCCCTCTCTCCTCTTCCTCCTACGGCGCCTTTTCCTCCATATCTCCCTCGCCTCTTCTTCTTCTTCTTCTTCTTCCTCCCTTTCTTCCTCCCCCTCCTCTCTCTCCCCTCCAATTCTCTACATACAGTAGTTCCTATAACAAGGGGCCAGAGGTGACAGCCTGTATACCTTTTAACACCCTCAATACAATCAGCAGCTGTCTGAGTGAATTGCGGTGTGCAGGTTATATAAATGCTCTATATAGGGGGAGGACAAAATAAGGGAAACACCTCACAGTATATGAATATGAAGTATCTAATAAGTATCCAATAATATCACCGAAATTACTTTTTTCAAAATTTATTTGCTGCTATTTACTGCTAAAAATATGGCTTAATTTATGTATTTTATGAAATTACAAACCCAAACCCGAATTTTCTTTTCCATTGATTGATTGAGCGCCATCAAAACTAAATTCACATTCATAACAGTGTGGGGTTCCCCGACATGAAGTGTGGGCAGATGAACTGAAGGCGTTCACTGCTCTGACGTATCGCCGCGGAATATATGGCTGTTAAAACATGGATATCGACAGAAATGAACCAACTTTTTGTCCAGATAAATCATGCCAAGGAAATATGGGGAAATCCTGCGAGAGTGTGTGTGTTGACTGTGTGTCGGAGGAATAAGAGAGGAGAGGAGAGAAGAGTGCGTGCTTTCCAAGAAGGATTATACGGACTGAGCTCATGTATATGCATACATATTTGACATTTAGCAAATCTCATCCATACTGCTTATTTTCCTATTATTTCTTCCTATATAATACTACAAGGTGAAAATTCCAATTAAACAATGACAGCAATTACATTCTTATAGGATAATGCGGCAATTTAATGAATCACATTGTAGCTTTTGTTGATATTCATTCAGTGGAAATAAATGGTTACACATACACTGTTGTACAGGTGGATAAAGTAAGAGACGGTGAATTTGGAAATTCAAACAAGCTGCTTTATTTCCTGCTTTCTACACATAAAACTGTTTACTTTAACTACAGTTTTTGTTGAGACTGTGTCACAGATGTGTTGCTTCGATTCTGTGGTCATTTTTGAGTCTGTAGTTTTTGGTGTTTTCGCATCTATCCTGTTAAGTGTCCTGTCCCTGTCAGTGAGCTTCAACTTGCCACCGCTGTTCCTCTTTGTCTGTATTTTTGGCAAATGTCATGATTTTGCAGATTAAATAACTTGCCTTTGTGTCTCCTCACGTTGCTTTAAAAACTCACATATAAAAGTGGTGATTGTCAGCACTCTTTTAAAGCTGACACATATTGACAATTGGCATTTAAATTCCTATCACTCCGCCTGTGTAGCGGCCCTTTGTACTCGTGGCTTAGTTACTTCAAAGTTACCTCTTTGAAGTCCTCTTTCTTTTTGTGATCAAATGTTTTTATTTTAGAAATACAACATTTAAAAATAAAACAAGTGGAAATACAACGACAGAAACGTTGACAGACAGAGATTACAATGCAATACAATACAATACAATATAATACCTCTTTGAAGTCCTCTTTCATGTGGTGTTTCCATTATTTCGCCCGCCACCTGTTAGCGCCAATCTTATGGTAATCATCAACTTTATTTATATAGCACCTTTCTTAACGGTTACAGGGTGCTTTACAATAAAACGAGAAGACACATTTTTAAATAAAAACAGTAAAACATTGGATGCAGATAATGGAAAAGGAATAAAACAAGTATAACTAAACCATACATATACCAAACCAGACATTATGTTTAAAATAGATTCTAAAAAGATTAAAAGAAGATGCTAAGCAAAACACTTTACATTATAAAAAATAAAAAAACATTTTTTTCCTTGACTTATTTCATGTCATTTCTCCCACCTGGCATGACATGCATGAGGCACGATCCCCATCTTTAACAAGGGGCCAGAGGTGACGGCCTGTATACCTTTTAATACCCTCAATGCAATCAGCAGCCGTCTGAGTGGATTGCGGTGTGCAGGTTATATAGGCGTGGAGGAGATAGAAGAGAGCGGTGGCAATGTGAGAAAGGTAGAAAAGGAACAAGGAGATATGGGGGGTGGGGTGAGGGGGTGGGTTTCAGGAGCTGGATGGTTGCCAGGGTTACGGTAGGGGTTGCGACCCCTTGTGTCAATCCGTCCATTTGGAACATATTGCAGAGTAAGAGGATTGGATTTTTATGGA